>NW_026096508.1:0-255498 GCF_023614345.1 Adelges cooleyi
TGTTTGTTTTCTAACACGGAAACGTATTTAAAACAAATAAGTTGTGTTATTTATTTGTCTTGGGCTTTTAAAATAATTTAGTGAAATAAGAAAACATATAGTTTGATGGGTTATTTGTTGTCTAACACGGAAACATACTCAAAACACATACCTAAGCTGTAATATTTATTTTTGTTGTGCTTTTAAAACTTATTGAAACAAGAAAGGAAAGATGTGTTTGATGTGATGTTTGTTTTCGAACACGGAAACGAATTCTAAACACGAGGATTGTTTTTTTTATTTGTCTTGAGCTTTTAAGTCAATTTATGGAAATAAGAAAAAATATGGTTTGATGTGAAATTTGTTGACTAACACGGAAACGTATTCAAAATACTCAAGTTGTAATATTTATTTGTCTTGCGCTTTTAAAAAATGTATTAGAATACGAAAACATATAATTTATATTAAAACGTACACAATAACCACAACATAAACATTTTAAGCAATCCAAATAAGGAAAAACTTATTTGTTATTTATACTTGGGCTTTTCATTCTCTATAAAACTAGGATTTGTAGAGGGAAAAAACTATTCGTGTGATTTCTGAGTTCTACATTAATTTGTTGTAGCTAAAGTAGTAGATAAAATGTACTTAAAATTCATTATTTTCTTAATCGTTTCTGTTTTTATTGTAAACCCTGTTGTGGGTCCTCCAAATGAAGACACCCAGTTACTCATGAATCAAGTAATTTTTTTATATTTTCTCTGAGAATGCATACTTAATTGTGTAATTCTATTACATTGGCCAACATTTTTTTTTTGTTAAAGTAATTTTCTCTACTCAACATTAAATCCTAATTTTTATCATTGACAATTATAATTTAACATTTCATTTTATTGTAAGGGTGTGTATTTCATTTAAATCAATTGGTCGGATTCTGTAAAATGAATTTGTTTCATTTTGGAGATATATATTTTTTTTATTTGTCCGGAATTTCACCCGACTCTTGTTTGTAAACCTCAATCATGAATGTGTTTTGGCCGTATACATTTTTTTTTTTTTAGTAAATAACTAATTTAATTGTGGATAATATTGAAATAAGTTCATGGGTAAAAAGTTAAGTTAATCTTGATTCAAAGAATAATGAAAAAACTTTATTTTTATTCATGAATTTGATTTAAATGCACATTTATTGGAATCGTGCAAATCTCTGGCTTGTATCACACGTTGATGATTGTTCGGTTTATGTTGATCTCTAGTTTAAACGAATTTAAATTGCATTATCAGTTTTGTATGATGACAGTGTAATTCAATTTCAGACGCTAGATCGCGTTTACCTAAGGATTTTACAACACATCAATGCTCAGCATACTAATGCAGTTCAATATTTGATTACACTGAGCCAGTTTTTAGATTATGTGGGTTATCTCACAAACACCAGAGATACTGCGCTGCTTGTGGCACAGCAACGTTTTGGTGTCAATGTGCCATATTCAAGTAAACATTAATTTTACTTAATTTATCATTTAATAATAAATTTCAAGAAACCTTTTATATGGAGTTAACGTAAAACAGAAATGGTAGTGTTGTTGCAAAAATTGCTCGCATTTAACATTTTTTAGTCAGTATTGTGCGGTGTATAACTGCTGTTTGTATTCTAACAGTTTATATATAAATTGATCTTAATTAAGTTTTATTTTTTTTGTTTCAGAAATTATAAATCAAAACGATTTTAATGAACTTATAATAGAAATCTGCCGAAGACTCCCAACATCAGTACAAGCATACACATGTCTTATAGAGCAAGCAATAGTTTAAAAAAAAAATTGAAATGAAATTTATTAAAATTTTTGTTAAATTTATAAACGTTAATTTTCAACTAAATTAAATGTGTTTTAAACATACAGTTATTTAAATGTATTTATTTATTTAAATATAATGTTCAACGAGGGTAATGTTCCTATTGAGAGTGTACCGTTTAATTTAAATTTAAGCCAGGTTTTTCAAATTGGAGTTATGAAACTGTGTGCATTAAAAAGGAAATTCTCCACACTATAAGGTACCTAATTAATGAACAAACAGACGTTCGAATGGGTCGTGACACTGTGGAAACTATGTAAGAACTAGGAATAGACAAGTACAGGAAAAGAAACTATAGATTAGAAAAAAAAATAGGTACTTTATTGATACAGAAGTTTAAAATCTTTACCCCTGTGCCTTCGAACTTAAAGAAAATACCCTTAAATAAAGTACCACTGAAGTACAGTAAAACCTAAGATACATCATAAACCGTTCCATCCAGAAGAGGTAGTATCTTTTGTTAAATTTCTCTTGTTGGGCATAGTTAAAAGACTTAAGGTGACTTAAAGTAAAGGCTTGAATTTAATAGCTATTAATAAAATGATTCGTTAAAATAATATTTTTATCTTAATCTTTTTTTTAATAATTATTCAAAATTGTGCTGGATAAAATTGTTTTTAAATAATCCCCCCGTTTGATATGACCGTTAAATTTGATGTTTTTAAAGCTGTAAATGTTGTAGTTGAGGTGTGATTTCAGAGCACACTAGTACAGGTACACAAACACTTGCGTGCATGTCATAATGTCGATTGTTATTTTCTGTTTTAT
Source organism: Adelges cooleyi (assembly GCF_023614345.1). Taxonomy (NCBI): domain Eukaryota; kingdom Metazoa; phylum Arthropoda; class Insecta; order Hemiptera; family Adelgidae; genus Adelges; species Adelges cooleyi. The sequence continues at coordinate 2,608 of NW_026096508.1, forward strand.
TTTTCAAAACAATTTTCTATATAATATTTTCTGTCGTTACGATTTTGGGTGGCTCGGTGGCAAACATCCGAAAGAAAAACAGCTCATCGCAAAACCAAATGGCAAGGGCCTACGTTAGATTGATAGGTACAAAATACAATATTGCCATTCACTCTGCGCCGATGAAAAAAGCCAGAATAACAAGTCATTGTACGGGTAAAAAATACTTTTTATTCATAATACACTTGCGTGTTACGTGCAAAAGGGACATGATAAAAAAATTGTTGATCTAAAAGTTTTCTATGGAATCAACCACACAGTCATGTCATGTTAAACAAATGGTCTACTCTTTGGTAGAATTGTTTGCGTTCGTGCAGTGAACTGTAGTGTGAATTTCTTTGACGTATATTAATATAAAAAAAAAAAATTGTTTGATCCAAAACTCTTTACTATACAACTGCCTGTTATTGAGCATAAGAATCATTGTGTAGTAGATTTCAGATAAAGTCGGTAGCCTTATTCAAAGCGAAAACAATGATATTAATACAATGATGAATATGAAATATTTTATTTTATTACGTCTGACAATTTATTCTCCATCGGTTTACAGCGATATCATAGATGACGTAAATATAGTTTTTTTCCAACAATTACTAATAGTAATAATATTTGTATGGCTTATTTGACCGGGAGGGCTATAGCTACAATTATTACTTATACATATTTTGCAAATCATTTGTATTACATTGCGTACAGTAAACTAAACATTTAACGTGTACCTACGGTATTCCACTATTGTTAAATCTGTTAAATATAATTGTACCTTAAAAGTAACTAATTATTTTTAAAGTTTGTCAAAAAATAAAAAATAGTATGTACCGGGCGATTGGTTAACTATGGACCAGTCAATAACTTTTTTTCGTGAATTTATTTAACTATACATTTATTGGAATTATTCAGTTTTCTGGCTTGTATCACGTCAATGATTGTTCGATTTATGTTGATCTCTAGTTTAAACGAATTTAAATTGTATCATCAGTTTTTCATGTGTAACGACGTGTAATGATATTATGTGTAATTAAATTTCAGGCCATAGATCGCACTTTTGGAAGGATTTTGAAAGATATCAATAAACGCCAAACTAATGTAGTTCAACGAAATGGCATTACTTTGGCACAGTTTGTGAATTATGTGAGCAATATTACAAATAGCAGAGCTGAAGTGCTGAGTGTGGTACATAAACAATTTGGTGACAACGTGTCATTTTCAAGTAAACATTAATTTTACTTCATTTATCATTAAACATTATAATTTTTAAGAAACTATTTATTAGTGATGGGAATCGGAAAATCCGGATTTTCACAAAAAAACGCTATTTAAGCTACTTAAAAATCATATAAGTGTTAAATAATTTTACAATATAAAGCTCTATATCTAAGTAACATTTTTTTGATAAATATGTGAAAATAAAACAAAACACCAAAGAGATAAACTGCTTTTGAATTTCGGATTTGTTGAAATCCGAAAATCCGGAATCCGAAATCCGAAAGCATTTTATAGACAAAGTTAAGAGTTTTTTTTTTAAATTTTATCAACAAATTTTACTTAGATACACATCTTTATATTGTAATAGTATTTAACAATTATATGATATTCAAATGACTTAAAAAGCGTTTTTTTGAAAAATCCGGATTTTCGGATTCTCATCACTACTATTTATATTATGGAGTTAACGTAAAATAGAAATGGTATTGTTGTTGTGAAAAATTCCTCGCATTTAAAATTTTTTAGTCAGTTGTGCGGTGTTTAACTGCTGTTTGTATTATAAAAATTTAAATAAATTGATCTTTCGTTTTTCAGTTAAAGAAAGTTTTTTTTGTTTCGGATGTGATAAATCAAAACTAGTTTAAATTATTAATGAAAGATATCTGCGATAAATTCGGGACATCAGTAACAAGCTACATAAGCTTTATAGACAATGCAATAATCGATGGAACAATAAATGATTATTTAAATCTTTGGTAAATTGACAAATGTTAATTTTCAACCTAATTAAATGTTTTTAAAACGTACAATTATTTTAATGTATTTATTTATTTAATGTTTATTTAAAATTGCTTTTAAATGAAGTCTTCGGTGTTAACATTAGTGATGAAAATATGTAAACTAATTAAGAATAGCTTGTGGGAAGCAATTAATAAAGTTTTAAAATCAAATTAAATGATGTTGTTTTTGTTTTTCGATGCATATTTTTTTTACATGAAATTGTGTACACAATAGGTGTCTGTTTAAACAAGTACACTAAACGTCACAATATCAAAGTAAATTGTTTTTCTTATTTAAATAGATAATAGCACAAGACAAATAAATGGCACAACTTAGAATATGTTTTGAGTACGTTTCCGTGATTAGAAATAAATGTACAATTACTGAACACAATAATAACGACGGTAGAACTATAAAATATTTCAAAAAAGGTTTTAAAGGAATTAAAAAAAAAAAACCAGTACGGTGGGTTTGGAGCATAAGCCCAAAAACTATACTTATAAAAGCGTAAGTATAATAAAATGGTTCATGGCCGCGCTCGAGGGTTTCAAATAGTAAGTGCCATGCGACCAATTTCAGCAATACAAGTCTTCGTACAAAAACACACAACTTTATTCAAAACCGTTTTAATAGGATTAGGCGACTAATTAAGTATAAAATATCAAACGCGGTCGACTACAAAAATAATTTTTTGTTGTAAATAATTTCAACGCATGCAAACTTCACACGGCTTTTATGATTTATTTACCAAGCGTTACCGTAAAAATGAATTTTTTTCTTTTTTTCGCTTTAAATGTTATACGTTTAACAATGAATATTTAATTTATCGTACAGCCATTAATTGTGTTGTACAAGGGCCACGCAAATCGTTTGCAAATATATTACGTTTGTATTGGTGGGTATATTTTCAAAACGTACCCATTATTTTTTAATCATTATTGTTTTTTTTTTCTGTATAATCAGGTGAAATTAAAATTTTTTTTTTTACAAGGCCGACGCAGGTATTTCACTGGATAATTTCGTTCGTTACAGTCAATCACAATCCTACCAGTTGTTCTCGACGTTTAACCTTCGCCGCAGTAGTATAGATACCTATTCAACCTACCTACCTACCTAATATACCTACCTACTCTTATTCGCATCGTTATGGCAAATATCTGTTTTAGCTTAATTATTGTTGTATCTGTCTGTGTTGCCTGTACGTTTGCAACTGGTATGTATCTTGTATTTATCGTTTAACCAGAACCCATAGATTAAAATATATTATTATATACCTATTGTGTGTATACTTACTCAATCTATGACTTATTAATTATTTATTTTTTTGTTTTTTTTAGGTACGCCTTCATTCTACAAAAATGACATAATTGTATATCAACGTGGATACAGTAATTATAATCAAGTTTATCTTAATAATATTCATAATATTATGTCAATGTCATATTAGTATAATATAGATAGAATAATTTATTACCCGAGCCCAAATTGAGGAACTAACGCCTGCCATGTCCATCCCTAAGTATTTCTATGGTAACATTAGAGTAATAACCCATTTAAATGACACTGAAAAACAATACTAAAACCCCGTTTTTCGTTCCGCGGTTTAAATTTTGAATAATTTTTAAATCGGAATTTTTCATAATACATACAAAATATACATAGTGTACTTAATATATAGAGTATATATACTTATGCTACGATTTCTATCAGTTTTATAGACCCTAATTTACATCAGGCTATCTATAAAATTGTATTACAATGTAATAGTTTTTTTTTTATTGTCATTTTAATAGATTAATAATTTTAAAATGTCAATACCTACCTCGTGTAAAAAAAAAAAAAATGGTTCAGCTAATAGAAACATTTATTTTTAAGCAGAATTATATGAAAAGACGTTATGTTTCTTTAATCCGAAAACCTAAAATTAATTAAGGTCCGTTTTATAACTTTCTGTTAATAAATATATTGTCTTTATTTTACCTCTTACAAAATAATTGTGCACATGCGGCATAATGCTGTTAAAGTGTTATTAAAATATTGGATAGCTATCATTTGCCTTTAATTAATAACGCTTTCTGTTTCCCTTAAGAATACATTTAATGTCAATTTAAAACAGTCACAAAAGTGTTATTAAAATATTGAAGTTATTTTTTTTTATTCCAGAAAAGGGCGGTATCATGTTTGTAAAAGAAGGTAAAAGTATAAATAATATACCTAGGTTGGTAGATAACATTTTAATTAGGTATATTTTCTTTGCAGATGGTGTAAATCCGATGGGTAAGGGTAATTTAGGTAATGTATGAAATGTTTTAATATAGGTTAAAATATTATTCAATAAGATCAACACTAGGTAGAGCAGTTTATTTAAAAACAATTTATTAAAAAATAATGTAATTTTTTTTTTCGGTTCAGTTAATAAGTCTAATGCTGTATAATGAAATTTAACCTTAAACCAATATATGGAGGGGGGGGGTGCCCACCCTTTGCTACACCTATGACAAAATATTAAAACACAGACATTTTTACTGTTGTCTAGTAAAACCATTGAGTATATATTGTATGGTAATATCAACTCAATGGTAAAACACATAATATGTATGCTGTATAATAAAATAACTTTTCTGCTTTATAGATTTGCTGTTCACTATAAAACCAAAGTGAGTATTACTATTCATATCAACGCTTTCGGTAGAAAAAATATGTTTAACTTGTTCTTTATTAATTTTATTTTTTACAAGTTCAAAATCAGTTAACCCATCATACCACCAATAATTTTAATCAACCAATTATCTCATACAGGAAAATTGAGTTCTTTTTTGTTCTACTCTAGCTCAGATAATTTTTTTATGATATTACACATATTTCAATACAATTTAATACAATTGAGGGCCACTTGCATTTTTTAGGAAATAGCTAGTATGCTGTTGCATTGGATGTTTAAAATATAAAGATATATAACTTTTTTTTAATTACTTTATGGTTTCAGTAAAGCTGCCTACAATAGTATTCTCCAAAAGCTTAAAGAAAATGGAATAACTAGTCCTAAGTACGACGAATTTTTTACTTTTTCAGTACCTGAATTACAAATTATTAACCTTACTAAGATGTAATTATTAACTTATAACAATTTATAGATGTCGACATTGTTGTGGTTATATTATTTTGTTACCATTATTCAAACTTGATAATTCTAAGATATAAAAAAAAAGATAAACTTATTCTAAAAAGTATGAGTAAAACTAACATAATGTAATCATAATAATTGTCGAAATAATAGTACATTTTATTTTATATAAATTCAAAATAAAATGTATTATTATTTCTACAATATTATGATTATAATTATATGATTTCTAATAAAATATAATTATGTTTTTTTTCGCTGTAATTTTGCTTTAGAACTTCTTTATTACCTTTGCAACCTATACCATAAATGCTCGACCAATTTGGTCTTCTAATTTTATTTATAAAGGGTATTTTAACATCATATTTCATCATATACATTTTGTGTTATTTAAACAAAAAAAATGTTGGTTGAGATTTAAAATGTGTTAAGTAGGTATTTTTCTGGGGCAGCTAAAATCATTTTATTGGGTGCTGACAGTTTAAAAAAATTCAATATTACTACTTATTTGAGCCCATTTAAGATCCAAAATAGATCTCATACTATTTTATAGTACCTAAGGAACATAAAAATTAAAATAATAATTGTTTGCATGAATTACAAGGTTATAAAACAACAAAGTACAAAACAAATATATATTTTGGGCGGATTCTTGCACAAATATCTATAAATACAATTGATTATAATATATCAACTTGATTTTTTTCTCATTATTTAGTGTAGAAAAAGTACTCTTAGTATGATATATTATTTATTTTTGATTCGTTGTATGTTGGTGAGTTGAAACAGTTGATAAAAACTCTTACCAATTGCACACACCTAAAATAAATATATTATTTTGTCAACTGCATGTAGGTATGTCGAAGAAACAACTCAAGCACATAAGTAACATTATTTTTAAACTTAAATGACCACGATGAAGCTATAAAATGTGACGGTTTAAAAAATAGCGATTGTAAAACAAACCCTTAGTATGGTTATCATTATCGAACTTGCACACTTGATGCAACAAGACGCAGCAATAATACCTGTACACAATTAATATTGTTTTTAAAAATAATCATAGACGCATACAACGAAGGTAAGTTTTGAAATATGCATACTATAATTGCACAAATTCAAATATCTATCACATACACGTATAACAGAAGTAGTTTAAACAAAAAATACTTACACCTATCTTTTGAATTTTCATAGCAAGTTGAGAACGACGCTAGTTCTACATAGAGCTATAAAAAGATTTGTTAAGTATTTTAAAAGCCAGGAGTCCAATATCAAATTCTACAAATAAAAACTATGTTATGTATATTTTAATGACTGTAATTAAAACTCGGTATATTGGCATGAGTGGGAACTCTAAATTTTTCGAAAATTTTATGGCTAATATCAAAAATAAAATCAACAATGATTGATCTCCGTTTTTTTCGGTGAAATATTATTTAAAAATCACATGATTATCATTTACAATATGAATTTTAAATACTTCATTTGAAAATACTGTTAAATGACGCAATATCCTACATTTTCGGTCAATCAGTATCGTGCCAAATCCTTTCTCATTCCTTACCCTCGAGCATCCCCAAAAGCAAGCACCAGAGCACACACCAACCCCTGTCTGCTCAAGGTTTATAAATTAAAACTTACACCGATTTTACATACTTAACATAATGTAAAAACTGAATAAATTATTATACTTAAATAATAACTGAAAAGTTATTTTATCATCGGCTAAGCTAACTAATCCTTCGAATATTCAAATAGTAATAATAATTAATTTACAAATATTTTTTTTTCAACTATTCGAATCTTTAAAAATTAGGTATTCGAATCCGACTATTCGAATATACGAATCCTTCGAAGATTCGAATCCAAATTACAACACTAATACATACACCGGAGTGATCTATTTTACATATTAATTTGGCATTAGTTTGGTAAGAAATTTGCGAAAATTAGTTTGTGTCGTACTTAAAAAACCATACGGGTTGATTTATACTGCACAAAAATTAATGCCGGGTATGACATTTAAACACGTTATGTACCGTCGGACAAACGCCAGTCTACCCAAGGCCGTCCCCGATGGTTAGATTCACTATTGTGAAGCTAACTGCCAAGTACAAACAAATAAAAAAGCTAAGCATTGGTAGTATTATGTTGAAAAAAAAACTGCTGTATATATCAATAACAATTGGAACTTAAGAAGGATATTATAAAAAATAGTGTAAAAACGCAAGGTTTGAAAGTGTAATCTGCATAGCTTTAAAGAAATAATATGCAATGTATTTCGTTTTGTCGGATAAAAAAATATTAGTACCTGGCACGGGAGGCAACAACTAGTAGCTTATGAATTAAGACCTAAAAGTTAAGCAAGGGGACAATTCGTTGTTTTTCGGAGGCAACTAGTATGCGCACATTTCAAGGGACCTACCTATACACAATAATTATGTATTTCGTTTATTATACGGTGTACACATAGGCGCAATTTCAATAAAAATGTTGAGGGTGTTTAAGCTCTGCATTTTCCAGGTTTTAAAATTTTAACTATTGTGGTTAATGGTTTTGTTGAGCAAGAATGTTGTACAAACATTTATCATGTTAAATTTGTTTTACAATAATGTTGGTTTTTTATAACATTTTTATATAAAGACGTTTTAAGACGTAAACACGAAAAATATTAGACGGTGCCCGTTTTAAACTTAGGTGTGCTAACGCCCCCTAATTGCGCCTGTGCATACTCTTTATGTATGTAGTACAAATATACTAATAGTAGTATAAAAAGACAGAAGACTAAAAATTATGACAACCTAAAATACATAAAATAGTCATTATTTTATTTTACGTTCCGCTAAACTATAGGAGGTTACAGTTTTAAAGTTAAATCAAATTTTAAATAAAAAATAAGTCGAAAAAAATAAGGAAGTAGTAGTTAAGAATCGAACCCCGCACCCTTCATCAAATCGAAGGCAGCACTACGGACTGCAACCATAACGACGATATTTTTTTTTCATAATTCCGCACCTTTCAAACAGCGGTCGTATGTGCGTTCAGGTACGCATTATTAACACAGACGTGCGTGTCTCTGGACACAAGTCACACGCCATACGGCTATACAAGTAAAAGAATGGAAAAAATATTGTTCCAAGCATTTTACTCGTGTACCTATGTAAAATAAAAATGAAACTGTGCCCTGTATTCGTTGGATATATTGTATTTATACTACTCGAAACAAAAACAACGACCGCCCGTCGGCGTGGAACGATGCGGCGGTCGGATGTACGACGTAACAACTGATAAAATTGAACAGTCACCCTGTATATTCCGGATTCTTACTTTCCGCACAAATACGGTCTACCTAATTTAATTCTCGATTCCGGAAAAATACTTTCCGTGATGTTTACGGTTTGGTTTTTTTTCCGTATTTTCACGGTCAGTGACTATGCGGTCCGAATATTTATGGATTCCATGACATTTCTGTAAGTAATATCATTTTTTCCTGATTCTTACAAACGAATTATTCGCATGTTCAACAAGACTGACGTCAGCTGAAATTACCGTTTGATGTTTGACAATAACAAGCGCCTTTGTAAAAAATTCGTACACGTATGCCTACACACTATGATTCTTTTAAAATATATTCCGTTTAGTGTGGAAAAATATTAAACGGTATTGTAATAAATCTAGTGCTCAATATCTGTTGACGTGGTTTCCTTTATGGTGATTTTTTTTTAAAGTGCTCAACATTTGATATTATATTAACACGTATTATAACACTATGCAGCTTTATTGTTTAGCATTTATTATTTTATGGTTAAGTCCAGGTAAATAATACATTTTATTAATATACAAATTATTTATTTATTTATAATTTAATTGCAGCAACCTATAAGCGATACCTAAGTCATGTACATAATATTATGGAACATAAGGCTAACTTAAGCTAACTTATTTAAGTTCTTGTAAGAATTTTTCCTCTTTCCTGCAAAAACAAATTATTGTACTCCGATTATTCTGTTGTGGGCGATATAAGTATCATAATTATATTATTTAAAATATTAAATAAGCAAATAGATGATAAATATAAAATCGGGTGGGTGTATGCTATATGAATAAATAAATCATACAAACTCGTCATAAAAATCAGCTGTTTTATTAATTTTATTTGGCATGTTCTGATTTGAAGGTTATATGGCACGGCCTGATATTACCGATGATTCGTCTCCCGAGGCTTCGTCTTCCGAAGCCAGTCCAAATAGACGACACCGACATTTTGATCAGCGACATAGGCGACCTCTATCAAAGCGGCAGGTATGTGGTATTGAATTTGTACCATTTAACTTTATTATTTTATAAATTTGTCAAGGTTGTCTTATATACAGTTTAGTTAATACTCTAGCCCAAATTAAATTATATTCTGTTAAAATTATAATCTGTTATACCTGTGATAAGATGTTAAAAGTAAGCTGGAAGTGTGTCTCGTTTTGCTAATTCTAATTTTATTTAAAGTAGGTACTAGGTAGTACACAAAATGGCAAAATATCATATGCCACGACGCTTTCATTATGAACTATTTTTAATTTTTTTTTTATTTTAATGTGCTTTTATTTCACAATATTACATCACGACAATTACTAATCAATATAAAAAAAAAATAATAAAAAAAAAAAAAATGTAAGCAACTAATAACATGCGAAAAAAGTAATACAATTAGATAGAAACCCAGCTTTAGAAAGGAAGGATATAAGTAGAACGATACGGAGGGACTACGGGAATTTAATAGGAGTGAGGGATCCAGGGAGGTATAGCCGAACAAACTAAGATGGGAAAGTAATTTTTTCCTGTTGGGGTGCAGAGTAGGACAGTCAAGCAGAATGTGGTTAAAATTACAAGGAGCTTCATTAAGATGGAGGGTACAAAAAGGAGATGAATTTTTATCATTGCCAAAGATACCCAAATGTGCGGGCCCCCACAGAAATTTGACTTTTTTCTTGTTAAGGAAGAAGCTATATATTAGAGATTTAATGAGGTGAATAAGGGGGGGGGAGAGTGAGGAATTAAAATGGTCGGAGGACAAGGCCTGAAGGCATGACTTTTTTTTTTATCGCCGAATTGCCCAGACTGGGAAAGGAACGCTTTCGCTTTGCTTCCCTCCCAGGCCGACATCATTTATTCACAATAATTTACAATAATTTATATTTATTTACAAAAAGACCGGTTGCCAGTTCGCAGGGCGGTTTCACAATATGTACAATTACCGATTTGACAATACCATTAAAGCTGGAGGCTTTAATTATTATATTTATTAGACACTTTAAGGGTAGGGATGGCCAGTTTAGCGGCCTCCATAATACATGTAACAAAAAACTGGTAGTCATCGATTGGAAAAGGGGAAGCTACAAAAGAGAGTAAGAGACGATCAAGATATAAAGAAAAACCTGCCCAGTCTGCTTTTAAAAAAACAAATCTAGGAAGGGAACAATTTTGAGGAGGACTAGTACAAGAAGAAGAAATAGGGGATTGGGATAAACGTTTATTAATAATAGGAAAATGATCGCTACTAGAGGGACTCATCAAGTACCGACCGAAGAAGAGATAGCGAAAGGTTAGTGGAAGCAATAGATAAGTCGACAGCAGAGTTAGGATGAAGGAGACGACTGTGACGGATAGGAACTCCAGTGTTTAATAAGAACAAATTGGAGTGGGTGATGGAGAAAAAAATTTTTTCACCACGAAGGCTGATATTATTATTAGAATCCCAAGCCTGATGGTGACCGTTTAGGTCACCGCCCAAAATGAAATTGTTAATAACAAGGGAAAAAATATTACTAAGAACAGATTTGGAAGGATTTGAGGAAGGAGGGATATATATGGACTATAGGTTGAGGGAATAGGAACTATTTGAGAAGGTCTCAATACCTACGAGGTCAATAGAGTGATCTAGGCGCAAAGAACTTAGAGAGGGAGTTATAGATAAAGGGCGAATCTGAATGGATTTATGGGCTGCAATAGCAACACCACCATAGCCATCAAAACGATCTCAGAACGTATAATGTTATAACTGGGTAAATGGAACTGTGATCCTGGTAGAAGCCAGGATTCCGAAAGGAGAGCAAATGAGCATTGGTGTTCGTGTAGTAAGTGAGAAAGATCAGAAGAACGAGGGTGAATGCTACGAACATTCCATTGAAGGATTGAAAAAGAAAGAGAAGGAGAAGGGAGAGAAACGACCGTCATTAGTATATTAGAGAGTCTTCATCAGTAACAGTGTTATTAAAGTATTTTAGTATGGAAGACTCAATTAAAGTTTTAGGCCAAAAGGAGGCAGGAAGAAATTTGTTCAGCGAGGGAGACCATCCAATCCGAAGGATGATGAGAGGGGAGATTCTGACTAACATATTGTAAAAAGCTACAGTTTGAAATGAAGTGTGAACTTTGAGTTAGAAAAGAAGGAAGTGTAGGTGAATCGGCTATTGGGAGTGTAAAATCTTTTTTGTTTTTTTAGGGGAGAGGGTGAAATGTTTTTAGAAAGGGAAAAAGAAGAGGAATTTAAGCTGGATTTCTGAACAACAATATTATTCTTAAAGTTAATGGTGTCAATATTAGAAACTTCGGCATAACACAGCTTTGTTGGAAAGTCATGAGCGTCTAACCCTCGAGGCTTCAGTAAACGAGAAATTTGCAGTGGCCATTATACGCTTAATTCATTTTTGATTAGCCCATTCTGAGCAAGAACGGTCGAAGGCGGAATGATCCAGTTTACAGTTAATGCATTTTGGGGGAGGCTGTTCGAGATTATAACTACTTGAATCGATGTGATGGTTGTAAATACAACAAATAATTTAAAATAACAGCTTAACGCTTTTTTGGTAACACTTTTTTCGGTATTAATACTTTTTATTTTCGTATGTGTATTTTTAATTAATTTCAAGACTTATTTAGTTATTCAGACGTTGTTTTGGAGGTACAAGGAGAACGATTGCGCGCCCATCGTAGTATACTAGCCTCACGAAGCAAATTTTTTAGGTATTGTATTCTTGTAATTAAGTATATTCCTTTAGGCCTTTCTTCTGAGGCGGATGAAAACTGTTTTTTTTAGTTCACAATAGTTTACACTTCATTGTGACCTAAAATGAAATCCCTATTATTTATTTTTCTTATATTACTTTCACTTATTTTTAACGCTGTTACCACATTAAATATTTTGAAACCAAATGAAATATGCCGATGAACGAATTTAAAATTTGTATAAAGCTTGTTTTATACAGGGTGTCCCATTTTAAAATACTAATCGATTTGTCTCTAAAAATACTAATCCAATCAAAAAGTTGCTTATTAGAGACTTTTAGAGTACAAAGGGGGACGTTATAAAAATTTAAAAAATAGGGTCCAAAATTCAAAATGGCTGACTTACGGTCAAAAAAATGTTGTTTTTTAAATGGAAACCATGTTTTTTTTGTTAACCAAAGAAGTGTTCTTATCAAAACTAACAACTTTTGTAGGAAAATTTTTTCGGTAAAACCCATAATTTAAATGGTATAACCCATAATTTGTAAATTAAGTATCTTTAGCTATTTTTAGTTTTGTTATTTTATTTTAATGCACATGGTAACCTTGTCATGTATAGTAACCTTTGTATGTGTGGTAACCTTGGTCTACTTAATTTACAAATTATGGGTTATACCGAAAAAATTTCCTACAAAAGTTGTTAGTTTTGATAAGAACACTTCTTTGGTTAACAAAAAACAGGTTTCCATTAAAAAAAATTTTTTGACCGTAAGTCAGCCATTTTGAATTTTGGACCCTATTTTTTTAATTTTTATAACGTCCCCCTTTGTACTCTAAAAGTCTCTAATAAGCAACTTTTTGATTGGATTAGTATTTTTAGAGACAAATCGATTAGTATTTTAAAATGGGACACCCTGTATATTTGGACATTCAAAACAAATGGTTTCATCATCCCAAAAATGGTATAAATAATATCAAGTAGAATACAATTATCTTGCTTACCTCTGAGAAAGGTATCGTTCTTATCTTTTTTACTCCATAATTTAATGTTTGTATTATATAGTGTATTATTTTTAGGATCTTATTTTATGGAGGTGGTAGCAAAACTTCTGATTCGGACGTGCCAATAAAAGATGTATCATTAACTTTATTTCAAAGAATTTTTAAATATATTTATACTGGCCGAATAGATTTAAGGGATTTTAAGGTAACGAATAATCGACGTAGTTTAGCGGTTATTAAACGGCATAAATATAATTTGTATTAGTGATTTATTTGTGATCGTTTAGCCGGTAATATGTGTTCAATCTGTTAAATTAAATGATGTATTCAATTGAAAAAAGGTTAATAAAGAAAGATTAAACACATTTTTTATTATTTATTTTTCAGAATGAAGAAATTTTCGAATTACATAAGCTTTCGGATTACTTTGGGATTTCACATTTAAAACTTTCACTGAAAAAGTATTTGCAAAGAACCATTAACCAATACAATGCATGTACGTTCATTACTTTGGCAAGAATTTATAAAAACGAGGAGCTCGAAGTCGAATTCCTCAAATTTATCGATGACAACGCCGAGGAAGTATTGGATTCCAATGATTTTAGGACTTTGTCATCTGTAATGATAATTTTAAAAAAAAATAATAATAATAATATTGCTAGCGTAAGGTGAAAAGTTGAGAAACAATTGTTTTTTATTTTTAGGAAGTTCTTCAAGAAATCCTCAATCGGGACTCTTTTTATGCTAACGAATTGGTTATATTCCGTGAGGTTTGTCGCTGGGTCAATGAGAACCAAAACAAACTGAATCGTGATACAAAAATTAAAGTTTTATCGGCCGTCAGATATCCGATAATGAGTGTTGGAGAACAGTCTCAAGCTAGGGAATCACAACTGGTTAGGTCGGATATAATTTCTGCTGCCATGCAATTAAGAAGAAACACGTGGCCACAAGATAAGCCTCAATTACGGGGACGGCTAAGTATGCTTGTTGTACACATCAATTTGTATGTCACCAAATATGTTGGTTTTAATTATTGAATTTTTTAGTACTCGATGATCGTATTCGGTACGAGTCTCATAGTTCTCCACTTCCCGATTTGAATACAATTCATCAGTCTCGGGGTTTCGCGGTTAGATACATGGAAATCGGTACCAATATGATAAGGTTGACAAAACCATCATTTGTAAACTTTATAAATATAACGTTATGGGATCCTGTTGAAAGTAAAAAGTATGTTATGAACTTATAAATGTTTTATACTGAAATCATCATTATTTTAAAAAAAATTATTTGAATAATTATTCAAAACATTTGTAACTTTTATTTATTTAAAACCATTTTTATTTGTTGAGAATTTTTTTTAATCATAAGTAAAGCAAACAAATTTATCAATGATTGAAAAGTTGTTTTCTATTCTTAATGTTTATTAAGCATTAACTGTTCATATTTTGTATTCATTATTCGACAACTTTTCCACAACTCTGTTCCTAATATTTAATTTACAATCACTACTCTAAAATTTATTCAAATTGTTTGATATTGTAGGCCTTTCTCTTATTACATTGAAGTTTCAAATGACGGGCAAAATTGGAAGCGTGTTATAGATCATTCAAATGATAATTGTCAAGGAGATCAAGAACTGTGGATTCATCCACAAATTGTTCGGTATATACACATTGCTGGAACCAACAGGAGTGCTAATGCGCTTTTTCGTATTTGGAGACTCCTATACAAGACAAAAGATTAGTTACAGTAATTCGAGGAATGGCGGTTTACGTATGATTGTGGTTTGTATGTATGTTTACATGCATTTTTTTACAATTCTGATTCACATTTTTTTAACACACCTTCAAATGATAGCAGGGAATGGCTCTTTTATAACTTTAAAGAATATTCTAAATTATTCAATACAAATTAGTTCAAGATCACTCTTATTTTAATAAAAAATAAATTTGGGCCTTAAATTCATAAGTTCTGAAAAACCTAACAAAAATGGCTTATAAAATAAAATTAGAAGAATTACACTTTACAATTGCTACCATTCCAGCTCAGCATTTAACTATTAAATTAAAATAGAACTTTTAAGAATTTTAGTTGTATTTTAATATACACCTTCCTGACCTATTCATTTATGTAAAAAAACTTATTGTTTACCTAGAAATTAATTGGTGTATATTCAATATATATATATAATGATGTGTTGTGGTATAAGTATTAAGTTATTATATTATAAAATTTTTGTTTTTAAGTATGGGGTATTTATAAAAACGATTTAACTATATTTTAAGTTATCGGATCTGTTTTGTGTATAAATAAATTATATTATGTTATATAATTAATACTGGAGGCGAGTTTCTTTATACCAATTTTATCAATCAAATATTTTTGAACACATTTTGTATATTATCTTTCAGGATTTATCAATAAAAAATGCAGTATGCAAATGTTTCTCTACCTAACTAAATAGTACATTATTTTATATTTTCATAGATTTGCTTACTACTCTATTATAATTATAAGTATTGTTGACTTCTTTCTTTACCAAATACTCTTCAGTTGTAGAAATTTCATTGTTTTTGAACTGCACATCTAACGGTTTAGGTTCAATAACTTCAAACGATTTTTCAAAGGAGTGTTCTTATGTTTCATCATTTTCATGTTTAATTTTTTAAACTTCTAAACTCTATAACTGACATTTAACATTAGTTGTATTTCTGTGTGGTATATTATATACATAGAGGTTTAATAGGACAACTTGATTACATCATTTTAACTTTTTTATTTAATAACAAATATTTGTAATAATAATAATATAATACAGAAGACAGCTAATGGCCTAATTTGACGTAGCTTATATATAATAAATTTTGGTTTTGATATTGGTTTTGTTTTAATACTGATTCTGATATTGAGTGGTTCACAATAAAATTATCACCCTGTAAATTTTAAAGTAAAAAGTGCATACCTATACCCCAGGACTTTGCTATATTATATAAAAGGCCACAATTAAAATACAAACGTTAACGGTAATAAATAATACTTGTACAAAACTAATCAATTAATTAGTCATTAGACATACTTATAGAATTAATAACTTTTTTCGAAGTGTTCTTGCATAATTGTTTGGCTTGTACAGTTTAGATTATAAATGTACCGTTTCTGTGTTTGATTGTTTACCAATTGTAAAATGAGATAACCTAAAACATATATAAGATACAAAATACAATTTATTTTCTATAAAAAAGACTAAGGTAAAATAAAAAGTTTACAAACAAACACAACAAATAGTCTGAATTTTAATTTATTTAAATTAGATGAATAACACAATACTACAAGTTTTACTTGTACTTAAGTAGCTAAGACGACAAAGATTAAATCTAGAAGATAGACCATTTTACCGACTAGAATAATTTAAAGTAGCGTTGATGCCGTATCACTCGACTCAACTCCGAGTAAACAAATAGTAATAAACGAACACTTATAGATTATGATTCTATTTATTCACTATCAGTATTCTAAGTTAATGGAAGACAGCAAACACGGTAATAGTGTAATTAAATTCGAAATACAAAACGGTAGGTACTCACACAACGTAAAACCGTAAACAGCTGTGACCAGGGCTGCTAATTTATATTTATAATAAATTAATTACAGGCCAGTTAAAACTCAATTGTAACTCAAAAACGAAATACGACGCAACACGTTAGGCATTTATCACAGAATCCGACCAAGTTATTAAGATTAAAATCTAGAGATGCTCCCGAATCGGACCCGTAGCAACAATAATGAAAACAAATTGTATCTATGGCGCTTAAGCTAATTTAATTAGTTTTAATTCACAGAAAAGGCGAAATTACAAAAATAAATCTCAATTCTCAACAGCAACGCAACTTTCTTTTAACAACTAATTTGTGATTTTAATGCACACTACACAACAACGCATACGCAGACATTTTCTTGACAAATTTGTGATAGTGTGTGTGTGATAAGGAGTGATTGCCACTGGTACACCCATAGAAAACACGGTTTTAGATAAATATTATATTATCTATGATATTATATTATCTATAACCGTCTAGAAAAGTGATAGGGTATACCGTAGCGTGGAGGTAAGCTGTCACTCGTTTTAAATGGTCATTGTTTAAATACAAATCAAATACATTCGTATTTAATCAACGAAACGGCTAACAGATCAATTGTTTCCCAACTCTTGTATCAAAGCTTGTTGTAAACTTACCTTCATCGACACCCTATATAATGTATTAACTCGGTCACCTTAGACATTATCCGTAATGGAACACCTTTCGATGATTGTGTTAGAACACATAGGCCCCACACTTGTAAAATTTATATTTAATACAATAATATCAACAAAAAAAATAGGTGTTCAATAAAACCAGTCCAGTGGGATCGGTACTATGTTTAAAAACTGACCAAATCTGTGAAAAATTAGCAAGATGATCTAATTACACAACTTTTAAAATTATTTTTTCTCGACTCTGAGTCATGGCGAAAGTTTGATAATAAGTGACTTTCGTAGAAGACATTGTCTATCGTATCTATTGGACTTTTATTATTTATTGTTTTTATGACTAACTTTTTATTTTCTCTACGGTGTCTAAAAGGCAGATTTTCGATTTTGTTAATAGGAAATTATATACTGTTTTTTTTTTGTATATTGTTTACTAAATTATTGTTTATACTATACCACCAATCGTAGCCCTGACTGCTTTAAGTTATAAATAGTTACCGTTAGGTAAGGTAAACGTGCTCGAGTAGCAAAACCGAGTTTCATACGATAATATTTTAATTATTAATTGTAAAAATATATATTATACATTTTATATTGTTATTTACATTGATTTACAAGACGGTGCCATGGTTAGCATTCTGGACTTTGAATCTAGCGATCCGAGTTCAAATCTCGGTGGGACCTTGCAGCTTTTTGCATTTTTTCACACGTTTTTAAACAAATTTTCCCCACACAATATACATGTATTTGAATAAATGTACACATTTTTTATAATCCGTTAACAATGATCATAGATTTTAAAGTAAGAACCAAATTACTTTAGCTTCCGTACAAAACTAAGAACTTGTGTCCAAAATACAATGCTATACATGATATTTTTATTTTTTACAATAATGCGGTTGACTTATGACTGTGTAAAAAACAATAGATCCACGCTATAAAAACATTAATTAATTCAAAACTTGTTTTTATACGTTTCTATTTTTGCTTTACGTTTTATAATTCCAGCTGTAGTACCTAGACATTTTTTACTAATGTAAGAAAAATTGAAGTAAACTCACTGAAAGAACTTGTGTTGAAGGTATCTTTTGGTACTTGTATCTTATGACCTTTGTTGAAGGCTTACAATTGAATAAATATTCAAAAATGGCCCTTTTGACATACAAGTATAAAAGTTTTTTATCTTGGGCTATAATTGTTGTTTAATTTATTAGACTGATCTAAATCGATTATATTAGACCTATACGGGAAACCTTTGTAATTAGAACTCTTTGAAATAATTATTATAGTACCTATAGTCAATAGTGTATTCTCACGGGTGTGAGCTTTAATTCATGAGCATTAAGGGAAGACTGGTAACCAAATGTTTTGAAAAAGGTGTTTTTCTCGATTTCGAATGGGAAGGGTTGACTTTTTTAAATTTTTCGCCCAATAAAGTACAATTTCGAATTTATAGAGTTGCTAAAAATATCATGGGTGCAGACACCAAACAAAAAAACACAGCATTGTAAATACAATACCTTTTTTGAAGCTAAAAAATCTCTGTTTCATTAGTTGTGTGTAATCGTAATGTTTTAAAAAATGTGTTATAAATTTGAAAATTATTAAAAACCCTGTGATGATTCTGATTATGTAGCCGTATTGAAATATTTAATATTACACATCATTGCAGTGCATATTGTTGTGTGGTATGTGACCCACTAAGTTATTTGTTTTACGACGATTTGTTATTTTGTTTCTTCAACGGTGCAAAAACATAATGATGATTTTGACTCATTGACCTGTTCGCAATATGTATATTCGAAGCGTGATTCTTCTTTATTTTTTTATCATGTCCCTTGCGCATTTAACACACATGTGTGTAAATATAAGGTATTTTATACCCATAAAATGACTTGTTATTCTGGCTTTTTTCATCGGTGCAGAGCATACAGCGATACTGTATTTTATATCAATCTAACGTAAGGCATTTGTTTTGCGATGAGCTGTTTTTTGCTTTTGTATGTTTACCACCGAGCCAAAATCGTAACGACAGAAAATGTACTCAAACGACGATGCGCCATATACAAATAGAAATTTAGAAATTGTTTTGAAAAACAGACAATAACAATCGGCATTATGATATTTAAGCAAGTGTTTGTGTACCTACTGGTATGCTCTGAAATCAAGCCTCAACTACGAAATTTACGGTTTTTAAAACTTCATAATTATGACACAGCAAACCTGGGGATTATTTAAAAACAAATTATTCAACACAATTTTTAGTAATCATTTTTAAAAAAAGATTAAGATAATAATATTATTTTAACGAATATCCAAATAGTAATTTCATATAAATTTCTATTCGAACACATTTTAAATAGATAAAAAAAAAATTGTAAAAAGCTGCTTAAATCCATTTATAAATATTAACTTTAAATAATTTGTATTAATACTTTTATTCGATTGTTGTAAAAATTATAGCCGGATCTTTTTGATTTATTGACTTATTTTAAGTAAAATAATCGCATTTTAATATTGAAAAAAATGCAAATTTAATTTATTTAATTACAAGAAACTGAAATTTTTTTTTAATGAAATCGGGCTTCCTGCATAACATGTTTATTAACTAGCCAAAGAACTCGAATCTCTTTACAGATTTGAAATTGGACCATCTATGTAGTCGAAATTTTGTCTGGATTTTTGGTCTAAAATAAACCCAAATGGCTTTTACTCATAAAAAAAATTATTTAAACTAAAAACAATACCTCGCAACTTATACAAATTAACCGGTAAAAGTATTGGAATGGTCGAAATTAATTTTAACCTCATTTTTCTTAAACATTGCCGATACAAAACTTCTTAAAATCAGACCACGTGCAATTCCCATGTAGCGTAGTGTATTACACATGATACAGAAAAGAAAATATCTGCTGATTGAGCAATACCTAATTTTTTTAATAGAAAAGGCTAATAAAGAAGAAGTTATAGAGCATCATAATTTAAAGTTGAAAAAGATGTACATTTTTTTGGGCGTTTTTCTCGATTTCAAATGGGAAGGGTTAACTTTTTTTAATTTTTGGCCCAATAAACAATACCGCAATGATGTTAGTAGCAACACTCAAAAATGTTGAGTATTAAAGACGAATTACTCAAATCCATTAATTGATGCCGTTCATATAAATTGTCAGGTACCTAATTTATGACACTATAAATGTTTTTTTACATTTTATTATCTATGTACTTTGATAATCTATTATGTGGTCAGTATCATGTTTTAACTGAGATACTTTGTTTTTATCTATAAATGAGAAATTCAAGTTTTTGTACATTGTGCGGTTTTGTTTCCAATGTTTACATAAACAAAAATGTAGTAGTTGTCAACTGATTTCAAAGACTCTACCGACATATATTCATTATGGCTTTTCCGTTGGATTGAAATTCAAACATTATAACACTAAAAAATTGTCCCGAAGAAACGTTTAGAAAAATGTTGTTCTAAAAGTTTTCTACGGAATCAATAACACAGTCATGCCATGTTAAACAAACAGTCACTCTGGTTAAATGTTTTGTGTTTGTGCAGTGAATTGTAGTGTGAATTTCTTTGACTTATATATATATATATATATATATATATATATATATAATATTTAAAAAAATGTTTGATCCAAAACTATTTACTATAAAACTGTCTGTTATTGAGCATAAGAATCATTATGTAGTAGTTTTCAGATAAAGTTGGTAGCCTTATTGAAAGCCATAACATATTAATATAATGACGAATATAAACTATTTTATTTTTTTGTGTCTGACATTTTATACACCATCAGTCAACTCTAACCCAGATAAGGAGGTAAATATAGTTTTTTTCAACAATTACTTATACATATTTTGTAAATCATTTGTATTAAATTCGGTACAGTAAACTAAACGTTTAACATGTATGGTATTCCACTATTGTTAAATCTCTTAAGTATACTTATACCTTAAAGGTAACTAATTATTTTTAAAGTTTGTCAAAAAATAAAAATAAAAGTATGTATACAAAAGTAGCTTATGCTATAATTTTGACTAATCGATAACGAAGTTTTAAATAAGTACTTAAAGAGTTATAAGTGGCAGAGGAATAATAAAATTCAATGTTCAAATAAATATATATTTTAAATATAATTAAAAATCATTAATGATAATACTTAATATTATGACTAGACCAAATCTCGTGAGAATTTAACTTTGTATTACTGCTGCTATACCATTATTGAAAAAATATTATTTTTAAAATCTCCATATAAGGTTATAGTATTGTTAAAAATGTAAAATATGTAACAGGCACCAGCCAACAGCTAGTGGCTATAAACGTTAGTAATATTTAACTAATAAGTAATATTTGTAAAAGGGGGGTTAAAAATAAATTATTTTATGTTCTTCTCTTGGGAATATATTATTTGGATAAAAAGATAATTTTTGATATTTTTTTTAGATTTTTAAACCCATTCCTAGATATGGTTCGTGTCGATTTTATAATTTAAGCTTAAGTTTTTTTTCGTTTAATAAAAAATTATAAATTTTGGAGTACGAACGATTGAAACATGAATCATCGACCATTCCTACTAAATTCAACAAGACATTGATTATGTGTTAATTTGAAAGTGATTTTATCCGAGAGGACTAGTACAGTAGAGTATAGGCATAATGTAATCAAAGCAATGAGGAAACGGAGAGGTCACTGGTCTACAGGAATTATTATAAATAAAAGTGATACAATTGAATAGAATCACTTTCAAATAAACGCTTTGATGCTCATTTGTAAATACAGAATCTTAATTTAAAACTTTCTAACTTTGCTGGTTTATACTGTGCTTGGTTTGGACTGTACTGGCTTGAAAATACTAACTACCGATTTGCATCGAAGCGTTTTTTCGAAAGTGATTTTATCACTTTCAGATTTAAAAATTCCTGTAAACCTGTGACCTCCCCGTCCCAACTATGCTCCGTCCCCATTATGCCCCGACCCCACTGTACTGGTTTTTTAAATAGTAATCAAAGACCAAAGTGATTTTATCCGAGAGGACTAGTACAGTAGACTATAGGCAATGGGTAATGTAATCAAAGCATAGAGGCGACGGATAGGTCACAGGTCTACAGGAATTGTCATAAATAAAAGTGAACAGCTAATAATAGGCTATTTAAAGTACTCCAAATTAAAACATATGTCCCATAAATAAAAATATATTTGTTTCATTTTGGAGATACAACTTTTTTTTAGTTGGCGAATAAAAAAACGAAATTTATCTGGAATTTTATCCGACCCATGTTCGTAAACCTCAATCATAAATGAGTTTTAGTCGTACAAATTTTGTTTTAAAGTAAATAGCTAATTAAATTGTGGTTTATATAAAAATTGGTTCACGGGTAAAAATTTAAGTTCATCTTGATTAAGTGAATAATGGAAAAACTTGATTTTTTCGTGAATTTATTTAACCATACATTTATTGGAATTATGCAGTTCTCTGGCTTGTGTCACGTTAATGATTGTTCGGTTTAGGTTGCATCTCTAGCCTAAATGAATTTAAATTGTATTATTCGTTTTTTATGTAACGACGTGTAATAATATCAGTGTAATTAAATTTCAGACCGCAGAACTCCTTTTTCAAACGATTATAAAAGATATCAATCATCACCATAAGTATGCAAGTAAGTATAATAAGTATGCAACTCAATTGAATGGCATGACGCTTAGACAATTTATGGATTATATTCCTGAAGATTCCAAAAACACTGCGCAGATTGCGGCATCGCAGCGTTTTGGTCGCTTCCATTTCGACACCGACACAGTGCCATTTACACGTAAACATTAATTTTACTTCATTTATCATTAAATAATAATTTTTAAGAAACTGTTTATATGAAGTTAACATAAAATAGAAATGGTATAGTTGTCATAAAAATTCCTGGCATTTAACATTTCTTTTAGTCAGTTATGCGGTGTATAACTGCTGTTTGTATTCTAAATAATTTGTATAAATTGATCTTTCGTTTTTAAGTTAAAGAAAGTTTTTTTTTTGTTTCAGAAATCATAGATCAAGACGATTTTTATGGTCTAATAAAAAAAATCTGTAACATATTAACCAAAGAAATAGATCAATACGCTGGACAAATAGAGGATGCAATTGCTATAAAAAACGCTAAAAAAAAGAAGCTTCAAAACAAGCTTCAGTAGAATGAAATAAAATTCATTTAAATCCTTGTTAAATAATTTAATTCAATTATTGACAAATGTTAATTTTCAACTTAATTAAATGTGTGTAAAACATACAATTATTTTAATGTATTTATTTATTTGAGTAAAACGTCCATCAGTGGTAATGAGTCCAGTACAAGTTAAAAAACGACACTTTAGGAAATTTATATACCTAATCGGCTTATTAGGTATATTATTTTTATTGATTCAAAAGTTTTAAATGTTTACCTTAGAATTAAAAAGTTTCTATATACTATTTGTAGAAAAAAATGGTAAAATGTCTGTTGTAACATGTTAAACATTATTTTTTACATTTAATTCAAAATCAAAAGTAATGATTCATCAAACAGATTTTTCAGGGTATATTTTTTTGAAAAATAATAATATTAAACGACAAACGTATAAAACTATAATTTTAGGTCATCGAAATTTAATAGTTATTAATTATGATAGAATAATTGTTTTTGATATTTCTATAAGAAGCAATTTTTTAAATAAATAAATAAATAAGACTACATTTGTTATCTAACACGGATACGTATAGCTGTGTTATTCATTTGTCTTGGACTTTAAAAACAATATATTTAAATAAGATAAATTATAGATTGAAGTGATGATTTCGTATACCTGTTCAAACTGTTGCCTGTTATTCATACATCAATTAAACATTAGGTACCTTTCAGGTATGATTTCTGATTTATACAGTTGCTATTACAACTGTATGTTATAAAATTGCGTTCAAACAAACTCCACGGTGTTAATATTAGTGATGAAAATATATATACTAATTAAGAATAGCCTGTGGGAAGCAATTCATATAGTGCAGGATTGGAATAAAAAATTAGAAAACCATAACCCAAAATGATATAAAATCTATTTATTTGAGGAAAATCCGTGTAAATATGAAGTAACTTTAAAGACAACAGACTCCTGAAAATGTTCGGTAAACTTGGGTATAAATCTGAAGCTTATCAAACTACGAAAAATGCGTTGATTTTTTTATGAAATTTTTGCATCGTGTCCATGTAAGGGTAGGTAATTTGTAATTTTCACAAAATTTTACACAATTTACAATTTTTTATAAAATATCTCGATTTTTCATGTTTATTTATTTTGGCTAAAAGATGTATTAAATCTTTTACACCAGTCTTGCTCCAAAATATCTCACCTCCAAAACAAACACAAGGGAAACAAAATAACGTTAATAATGACTTTGTGGTAGTTTCACGAGCACAAAGCCATTTGAACTTTTGATAAAGCCCAGTATTAAAACGACGAGTGTATTCATTTTGTCCTTTTTTTTGGTTGAATTGGGTAAACTTGGTAAAGGTCTACCTAATTTTTTTATTTTCCATTTTTTTTTTTCTAATGAAATACATTAAAATCGCACATAGCCACGAGCCGTCACTGATATAGCGTTAAAATCAAATTAAATGATGTTATGGTTTTTGAATGCATGTTTTTTTACATGAAATTGTGTATAAAATTGGTGACTGTTTGAACAAGTACACTAAAACAATATCAAAGTACGTTTTTTCTTATTTCAATTTACAGTTTTAGACAAATAAATGGCACGACTTACAATATGTTTTGAGAACGTTCCCGTGCAAGAAAATAAGTACACATTTACTGTATAAAGTAATAACGATAATAAAATAGTTCATGGCCGCGTTAGATAGATTCAAATAAGTGCCATGCGACCGATTTCAGCAATTTAAGTCCTCGTACAAAAACATTAAGTTACAAAATCTATCAATTTCTTTTTCAAAATGACTGTTAATTAATTATTTTGTATAATTTTCCCCCAAAAAAAAAAAAAAGTGGTGACTATCATATGTTTGAAAGATATTTGATACACACTAAATTTAGTCTTAACTTTAGGACTTAGTTACAATTTGTCCCACCCCCTCCCCTATAAAAATCGTTATTAGAGGAGTTTCTACTTCTTTGACCGTAAACGTATTGTTTACTGTTTTCTTGGTTTTTTTTTCAACAAAATATAGTGATAGAATATACTGAATATATTTAGAATGCAACGTGCGTTTTGGTCTACACCAATATTAACCTTAAGTGATTCTAGGAGGGAGGGGGGAGGACACTAGGGTTTTATACACCTCATAGACAATATTGAAAATATTTTAGTATTAGGGTGGGTACGATTAGGGTTGATCTTCTATCTATACAAATGCATTGTCATAGTTATCATTATATTATTTTAATTGACAATATAATGAAAATGTTTTCATTACCTGTTGACTGTTGATTCAATCACACATAGCAACCTGAAAATTGACTACGGTCAATGTGTAATTGTTCCCTATTTTCATGAGTTTTCTTCTTAATAAAAATAAGTTTGACTAGAGATTTTTGAGAACATTTTATGAGGTCTTGAACCAAGCAAAACTTTAGTTATGGTTACATTAACGTTTTAGAAGTGATTTAAGTTTTAATAAATACTTATACATTGTGCTTGGAATATAAATACGGTATTAAAACCTGAAGATTTGTTTCTGGAATCAACTGATTTAGTATTCTATCAATTACGATTCAGAATTAAAAACTACAGAACAAAGTTAAATGGTTACGCGGAACAACAAATCATATGGAAAAAAAATGTTTCATTAATTTTTTAACAACCTAGCAGTAATTTTTACTCAGTCTGTAGACAGTGGTATTACTATTTCTATATGCACCCGTTAAAATTAAAAACAGCTTAGGTATACAAAAATAATCTGTTTTTATTGAGAATTTTACCCATAACTAATGTAACAGAGATTTGTTTATTAATAAGTTGATAAATACTCATATAAATAATAATATATTTTTTTAATAAATGTATAATAAAAGAAACAAATGCAAAATTAATTGCGGCCAATTAATGTATTTGTGGTTAAAAACATCGTTCATAAACTATAATTCTAACAAATTTGTAATTCAAATTAATCGTCATCAATTGTATTTTTTGCATGTAATAAGAGGACTTAAAAAATATATTATCTTAATCGTAATTTTGTACTTAAAAGCTATAAATTTGGCTTAGTTAATTTAACAAGGACTCGCTCTGATGCAGACATGGGACGATTTTTTGGTATTTCGTTGTTTCTCTTTACTAATATACCTACTAAATATTATTCATAAATAATATAATATTTAGTTTAATTAAAAAATATAACTGAGAAGTAAAAACGATGAGGAGTACTATAAAACCCTAGTCCTCTCCCCACGGGGACCGTGAGGTAACGCTCCCCGTTATAATATAACAATAACTAACATTAATGTTATGGAAACGTTTTAAATTCAATTTAAATCATCAAATTCAGAGATAAGTTTTCTTGATTTAAATTTTTTTATTTTTTACCAAAATATTATTGAAACTAACATGTTAAAATAATTTGTTATTCACAAATATGAAAACTATAGATTAGATAACTTAATTAACACAAATTAATTTATTATAACCACCTTTAATTAAAGAGTAATCTCGTGTACTCAAGTACAAAAGACCTAATATAATAGAAATATAAAACAAAATATATTAGTTGTCTAACTAGTTTATGCTCATTACTTATGATTTATGTTCTATGAAATATCATAGAATAAATACAATTTTTTAAAAATATATTTTTTGTAAAAACAATTGAAATCCAAAAGTAATCCATATTATGTATGTTTCAGTTCTATTTTATATTATTTATTCATTAATTTTTTTAAATTTGTATTTAAGACTTAAGTACCTACCTAGGTAAATTAAATATGATAATTTAAATATCATTGTAATATCTTTGATCCAATAAATTTTTGTTTTATTTATATTGGCCATTTTTTATACTTATATAAATTATATTATATATTATACATCAATAAAATAATAATACTCTTTGTTTAAATATATTGTATTCAATTAATTTAAATGATAGGTAACCAATAGATATACCAATTCTTAGTGGTATTGGGAGGTGTTGCCCCCCCCCCCCTTACACAAGGTATTTTTTTTAGTTAAAATATTTTTTTTATGAGTAAAAGCCATTTGGGTTTTTTTTAGACCAAAAATCCAGACAAAATTTCGACTACAAGCTTCTTGTAATTAAATAAATTAAATTTGCAATTTTTTCAATATTGATATTCGATTATATTATTTTACATAAAATAAGAATAAAGCAAAAAAATCTGGCTATAATTTTTACAACAATCGAATAACAATAATAATACAAATTATTTAAAGTTAATTATTATAAATTGATTTAAACAGCCTTTAAAATATTTTTTACCCTAGGTATTTTAAATTCATATGAAATTTGGATATCCGTTAAAATAATATTTTTATCTTAATCTTCTTTTTAATAATTGTTTAAAAACTGTGTTGAGTAATTTGTTTTTAAATATAATCCCCCCTGAAAGTACATTTTCTGATTTGAAAAACAACGGTTTGGGAAATTTGAAACCGTCACGTGACCAATCTGACAATGTATTACAATCAAAGGTGTACTCAACGAAAATCGAAAACACGTTAAATGCAAATGTATTGGATATGTATGCAAATCTCCCAAAGATATATAAAGGTATATAAAAACGAACACGGCAATCATTTTCTGTCGTTACGATTTTGGCTAGATGGTAAACATCCAAAAGAAAAACAGCTCATCGCAAAACCAAATGGCAAGGGCCTGCGTTAGATTTATAGGTACAAAATACAGTATTACTATTTACTCTGCGCCGATGAAAAAAGCCAGAACAACAAGTCACTGTATGAGCAAAAAATAATTTATATTTCCACACATGTGTTACATGCGCAAGGGACACTAAAAAATAGTCCCAATGAAACGTTTAGAAAATTGTTGTTCTAAAAGTTTTCTGTGGAGGCAACAACACAGTCATGTCATGTTAAACAAATAGTCCGCTCTTTGGTAGAATTTTTTGTGTTTGTGCAGTGAACTGTAGTGTGAATGTCTTCGACATATATCAATATTTCAAAAAAATGTTTCATCCAAAACTATTTACTATAAAACTGCCTGTTATTGAGCATAACAATCATTGTGCAGTAGATTTCAGATAAAGTCGGTAGCCTTATTGAAAGCGATAACATATTAATACAATGACGAATATAAAATTTTTTATTTTGTTGTGTCTGACATTTTATACTCCATCGGTTAACAGCGAGAGCACAGAAGAGGTAAATATAATTTTTTCCAACAATTACTAACGATAATAATAATATTCGTATGGCGTATTTGACCGGGAGGGCTGTAGCTACAATTATTACTTATACATATTTTGTAAATCATTTGTATTACATTTCGTACAGTAAACTAAACGTTTAACATGTACCTATGGTATTCCACTATTGTTAAATCTCTTAAATATAATTGTACCTTAAAAGTAACTCATTATTTTTAAAGTTTATCAAAAAAAAAAACATTGTATGTATACAAAAATAGGATATGCTAAACTTTAAATTATATTATGACTAGACCAAATCTCATGAAAATCACTGTAAACCCGTGACCACCCCGTCCTCACTGTACTGAATTTTTTTAAATAAGACTATGCTTGTTTTCGAATTTCGATGATAATCTACAATTAGTCTGGTAAGAAAATCTCTCTTAGAGATGTGAGAAAAAAACACATAAGAGTACTAAAAAGAATATTAGGGTGGTACAAAAAAAATGTTTTTTTTAATTATCTTTTGTTCTTCTTTTGAGAATATATTATTTGGATGAAAAGATAATTTTTGATATTTTTTTTTAGATTTTTAAACCCATTTTTAGATGTGGTTCGGGTCAATTTTATGTCAAAAGTTTTTTAAATTTTTTTTTTGTTCAATAAAAAAATTCTTCAAAAAAAAAAAAGAAATAAATGTTGATATTCACTTGATAAAAAATTACGAAATTGCTAATGCTACGGAAAAAAATAGATGGAAACTTTTGATATCTTGATAAAAAAAAATCACAAAACTATCCAAAAAAATTCTATCATATACTTCATTATATTACGAAAATATTACGATTTTTTCTACTTAACATTAAAAATTTTAATCCTAATTTAGATTATTGATAATTATAATTTAACATTTATTTTTATTGTGTGTATTTAATTTAAATCAATTGGTCAAATTCTGTAAAATATATTTGTTTCATTTTGGAGATTCAATTTTTATTTAGTTGGCTAATAAAAAACGATATTTATCTGGAATTTCATCCGACCCATGTTCGTAGACCTCACTTAACTGTGGATAATATAAAAATTTGTTGACGGGTAAAAAGTTGAGTTCATCTTGATTAAGTGAATAATGGAAAAACTTGATTTTTTTCGTGAATTTATTTAACTATACATTTATTGGAATTATTCGGTTCTCTGGCTTGTATCACGTTAATGGTTGTTCGATTTTTGTTGATCTCTAGTTTAATCGAATTTCAATTGTATTATCAGTTTTTTATGTAACGACGTGTAAAAAATGATATGTGTAATTAAATTTCAGATACTAGATCGCACTTTATTAAAGATTTTGACACATGTCAATCAACACCAAAGGAATATTCAAATCACTGGCATTACTTTGAGACAGTTTATGGATTATGTGGGCAAGGCCACAAATACCGAAAAAACTGTGCTGCTTGTGGTACAACAACAACGTTATCTTGTCGATGCGGCAGATAAAAGTAAACATTAATTTTACTTAATTTATCATTAAAGAATAATTTTGAAAAAACTGTTTATACTATGGAGTTAACGTAAAATAGAAATGGTATTGTTGTAATTTTTTAGTCAGTTGTGCGGTGTTTAACTGCTGTTTGTATTGTAACAATATAAATAAATTGATGTTTCGTTTTCAAGTTAAAAGAAAGTTTTTGTTTTGTTTCAGTAACGATAACTAAAAACGAATTTGAAGCATTAATAACAGATATCTGCTTAGAACTCGGTACAACAATATCAACATACACAGGCTTAATAGAAACTGCAATAGACTCAAAACAAATAAATACGATTTTAAATCTTGTTAAAATTGAAGAACGTTAATTTTCAACCTAATCAAATGTTTTTAAAACAACTATTTTAATGTATTTATTTATTTAATGTTTTTTTTTTTAATTGCTTTTAACTAAACTCTTTGGTGTTAATATTAGTGATGAAAGTATGTAAACTATTTAAGAATAGCTTGTGGGAAGCAATTAATAAAGTTTTAAAATCAAATTAAATGATGTTGTTTTGGTTTTTGGATGCATATTTTTTTACATGAAATTGTGTATACAATAGGTGACCGTTTGAACAAGTACACTAAACGTCACAATATTATCAAAGTACATTTTTTTTTCTTATTTCAATAAATAGTTTTAATAGCACAAGACAAATAAATGACACAACATAGAATATGTTATGAGTACGTTTCCGCGATAGAAACTAAATATACAATTACTGAACACAATAATAACGATATTAGATGTATACAATATATATATATAATACAATATTGCAATATTGGATGGAGATATCCAAAAGGTGTTATAGGAATTAGTAGAAACGATATCATATTAGTATCAATTAATTTTGTTTACAATATTTTGAAGTAATATATATAATATAATGTAGGTGTAACAGTTTGTGTCCGATAGAGTCACTTTTTATTGATATATTATTATTTGTTTGGACTGTTAACAAGTACATGTGTGTAAAGTTAAGTTAAAGTACAAAACTGGACATTAGATACAATAAACCAGAATAGTGGGGGTCACATCAAAAAATGTATTTATACTACTATATTCGAAATGGATTCGACAACGTACTCATAGCAGTGTTCTTTACAACTTTGTTAGTAAAGTCTAATATATTATAGTGTTAATAAATTATTAGGTATGTCTGGGAGTAAAATCCCTCGCAAATCTTCATCCAAGCTTAGTGGATTGTATAGATATTATGCTACCGACGATAATAATATCAGGAACTCAGGCTATTGGATCTACATTAATAAACACAACTACCTATACAACGGAAACCACAAAAAATTCCAAAATAATAATAACGATATTATCTGATGGTGGATATTGATATTAATTGCTAATTGGGTACCGATTATTCCTGTCTCTGTCAAACTCATGACCGACATAGCAGTTTAAACGTAACTACTGTCGTTCGCAGTAACAATCGATCAACTAATGCTATAAGGAATCTTAAACAGATTTGAATTCAAATACAAATAAATCATCAACAACAAATTGTGTACATTTTAAAACAATTTAAGTCATTTAATATTTTTAAGACTAAATTGAGTACACAAAATGGTATTAACACAAAAACATAGTATTATAGGTGAATACCATAACAATAATTCAGTGTAACATTATTAAAAGTAATGATAGGTTGATATATTGAGTATAATAAGTTTTCTGATGAGTCAACCAATAGCCATTGATTTTTTTCTTTGTCAAATCTTTCACAATGAAGTTCTCGTCCATTATTCACAAACACGTATAAGTCGTTTTTCAAGATAACAACACCTGCGTTTTATAATGTTAATTAATAAAAAAAATGTAATTTGTACTTAATTAAATAAATACAGACTTGCGCAACCCAATTTACAATCCATGGTCATGTTAGGCATTTCATCAAATTTGAAATTTTGTAAGTCAAACTTCATAACTCGTTGTACACATGATTCATCAGCACTACCACCAATGAGATAAATGACGTTATCTATTCTTGATAAACTCATACCCAAATTACACTTGGGCATTGGTTTAAGTTGTTTCCAGTGTTTATTTTCAATGTCATAGCATACTACAGTTGCAAGAGAACCACGATTAGAACTACTTTGTTCATTACGTCCACCAAACTACACAAAACCATAAAACTTGATTAAAATGCTTACAAACCATAATAGCTTGTTAAAAGAATATTTTACAATTTTTTTCTTATACAAATTAATAAAATATGAGTAGAAACTTGTCTAATAGTTGGGCATGGTATTTATGGTTAAACTGTGTTTACTTACAACATATAATTTATTATTAAATACTGCAGCACTACACTCGGAGCGAGCAGTGGGCATTGGTTCAGTAATTTCGGTCCATACTTTTGAATTTGTATTATAGTATTCTACAGAATTCGAACTTTTCCAATTTGAGTAATCACAGCCTCCCACCTATATCATACGAATAAAATATATATATTTTCTTGTATACAATGTGTATTTGTTGTGTTAACTACAATCAAATTAATACTTACGACATATATGTACTGTTTGTAAGTACAAACACCAAATGATCTTCGTGGTCGGTTCAATGGCCTTGTAGAAACCCATTGTTTTGATTCTGACTTAAGATCAAGCTCGTCTACAAGATTGGTCAATCTACCAGACTCGTTTAAACCACCAATGGCAAGTATTATCCCATTTTCAGAGACTACCATCGTTGTATCTTTACGGGGAGGCAAAAAAAATAAATGCTCGCTTGATTTCCATCTTAAGTCATTATCGTTTCTAATATCCATATACTTCACAGAGGAACCGCCACTGGTTAAATCACCATTAATTGCAAAAATAATCTGAATACACATATATACAAATGTCAGGTGATATAAGCACAAAACTAGTACACTTTGTACCTGTACCGTGTAAAAATTTAGTTTTAAAATATCTACATACATTTGATGATTCTTGAGTACATCTTCCAAGAGTAACTGGTGGTTTTGATTTGATGTAAGTTTTGGTGATATTGTCTAATATTCCTCTCATAACTAATAAAGCATAACAATAATAATGTTTATTTAAAAGACACCTCAATAATATATATCACCTATAGGCGCTATTGTATGTACAAGTAAAGGGCAACAATTTAGATTGAATGCACCCTCGATTGAAATATCAACAGTATATACGTACCATTGGTATTATTTCCCACTAATGGATGATTATAAATCCTTTGTAGTCCTTTTTTTGAAATTGAAGGTAAACGTAAATATTTCATAAAATTCGGTAAAAAGCCATTACGTTCATCTGTGTTATATCGTATCCAATCAACAATAAAATCAAATATCTATAAAAAAAAAAAAATCTTAACTTAATATTGAATAATTGTAATTGGACCAACATTCAAATAAGTAATTTTTTTATTCCTTTTTCAGTTACAATAATTATACCTTTTCCTCAGAATCAATTACTAAATCATCGCGTGCAATAAACTCGACAACATCATCAAACTCAAAGTCATAAAGTGTTTCTAACGCTTGATCCAATGTCACAATTATACTAAAAAAAATATTTTTATTATTTGATTATTTAAAAAAATGTTGCGATCATTTGTCGCACCTGATTACTCACAAGAAATATTTCAAAAAATATGACCAACAAAAATTGTAAATATTTTTGTCTGATATTAATTTGGACTTTTTCATAAAACGCACACAATTTGTAGGATTTATGTTTTTTTTAATATATTTGCAACACAATTTTCTTATACCACTTACATCATACATTTCGGCAGCCATCAATAGTTTCTAAAAAAAAATAATATTATTAGGTAAATAACAATAGAATTATAACAATATATTTTATAAACTGTACATCCTATTGCGTGTTTTCTACCTCGCAATTGTTTTCTTTAACATCCAGTTTATAAGTATATGCAAATTCGACCACCAATTCTAAAATTGTAGAATCTATTTCTTTTATAAGAATCTCATTTTCGTTTTTCTCTTTAAAATGCCCACTTAACATCTTATAAAACACATGACTCGCAGAAGCCAATACATTTCTGTGTGCTTCAATTTTTAAGCCTTCATCTGTAACCAAAGTTACATCACAAAATTCTTTGTGCCTATAAAAATAAATCAGTATTAATTTATTTATTTGCATTAGTATTTATAAATGGCTACACGATTCATATTTGAGTAAAACGTTTTCTGAAAAGCAATATTAAATATACAATAAGTATACATAAATGTGGAATAAAAACCTTTTTAATAATGTTTCTCAAAAAAAAAAAAAAAATATTGAGAATTATGAGAATTAAATAAATATCGATAATAGTGTTTAAAAAACTTTGTTTTTCTTTTTTTTGTAGTGTAAACCAAAAACAAACAAAATTTAATTAGACAAAGCCCCTTGAAATAGCCAAAGTATACGTTTTGATATTTTGAATATGTAAAAAAAATTATACATCATTTTTAAATGAGGGATTTGAATTTATAAGATTTTAAAATTCAGTAACATTATTTGTTTTTATTTTTTTTACAAATAAAGTACATTTTTAATTATTGTTTCACCTAATGTTGTAATAATAGCAAAAGTATTTACCCCAAAAAGTTTTATATATTTATATATTAAGGTGATCATTTAATCGTGAACCACTCAATATCTCATAGGGTATAATAAGAAATTCAATATTATTTTCCATAATTTTACCCCCCTCCAAACTTACTTTATTTGATAACAGTTTTCAAACTTAAAGGGTAATGCATACATTTCATTAACATTTTAAATTAAGAATAATGTACTTAAATTTTTGACTGGTCGATAACCAGTTTTGGATTAATTATTGTTGAAGTTGTCTGAGTTTAAAAGTTTAGGGCAGGAAGAAAGGTGGAGTATAGTATTATTTTAATCTGCGTGCACTTCCCTTCCTGTCCTAACTTTTAAACTCTTATAATTTGAAAACAGGTTATTAACCAGTAAAAATCTTAATTACGTTATTCTTAGTTTAAAAAGTTAATGAATTTAATGAGTTACTATTTTAGTATCAAAAATAAAAAGTTTAAAAATTATGGAAAAATTGAGATCACATTGTATAAAAACTAGGGGTGTGTCAATACTAGAACTGATACTAGATATCAGACGATATTAGTAGTATCCGTTTTATTAATATTGTTTTTTTTTTTTTGGAAACTGATATTTGGACTGATACCAAACAAATAATCAATGGTAGGTAATATGTAATAATGGTTTTATCGGGTATAAGTTTGTGATATTGGTTTCGTTTTAATACTGATTCTGATATTGAGTGGTTCACGATAAAATTATCACCCTGTAAATTTTAAAGTAAAAAGTGCATACCTATACCCCAGGACTTAGCTATATTAAATAAAAGGCCACAATTAAAATACAAACGTTAAACGGTAATAAATAATACTTGTACAAAACTAATCAATTAATGACTTACTTATAGAATTGATACATTCTTTCGAAGTGTTTTTGCATACTAACTTCCATAATTGTTTTGCTTGTATAAAGATTATAGATATACTTTTTCTATGTCTGGTTGTTAACTAATTGTAAAATTAGCTTACCTAAAACATTTATAAGATACAAAATACAATTAATTTTCTATTAAAAAGACAAGGTAAAATAAAAAGTTTACAATCAAATACAACAAATTGCCTGATTTTAAATAAAACTGTACCTCAAATTGTTAACGAGAAAAAAAATCTTGTATGAAATTAAAAATTATGAAATTGTATCGCAAATTGAAACGAAATAACGAAACACTACGCAATATTTATCATAAAATTCAAGATTCTCACGAGCCGGACCTGTAGCAACAACAATGAAAACAAATTGTTTCTATGGCGCTAAATCTACATTAACTAGTAATAATTTACAGAAATTTAGAGTGTACAAAACGAAATCTCAATTATTAACAACAACAAAATTTGTAGGTTTGTTTACACAGAAATTGTATAGACAGATTTGTGATAGTGTGTGTTTGTGAGATAACTAGTAATTGCCACAGGCGTGGTAGCGGTTATAACCATGACCACGGTTATAACCATGGGCGAGGTACACCGCAGCGTGGAGGCAAACTGTCGCGCGTTGTAGGAGGGAAACAGATCAAATTCCCAACTTAGGTTTCAAAGCTTGTTGTAAGTTTACCTTCATCGACATTCGACACCCTATAAAATGTATAAATGCGTTTACCTAAGTCTTTATACGTTTTGGAAACACCTTTCGCCGATTGTGTTAAAATACATTACAGGCCCCACACTTGTAAAATTAATATTTAATATAATTACAACAAAAAAAAAGGTGCTAAAGTAAGCCAGTACAGTGGGGAGGTCATAGATCTACAGGAATTATTATAACTGAAAGTGATAAAATCACTTTTAAATAAACGCTTTGATGCGCATCGGTGAACAGTAAATCCAAACCAAGCACAGTATATACCAGCACAATAAGAAAGAATTATAAGTAAGTGATTAGTAGTAGTCAGTAGTAGAAGTAGTAGTAGTAGTAAGTAAGGAAAATCCGGTGTTCACAGATAAAAATTAAAATATTGATAAAAACATTGCATCTAATAACAATTAGGTTTTTAAATTGGAAACCTGAAAATTATCAACGGCCAAAGCGTAATTTTTTTTGTTTTCCTTAATAAAGGAAAGGTTTGACCACAGAATTTTGAGAAAATTGTAATGTTTTAGTTCCATTCTAGATCTACTTTTCTTGAAGAAGTGATATAAAGGAGAAATGTGTATCCCTTTTAATGGACTTTCCTTGACTGATCTTTTTTCTTATATTTTTTATACAATGTAATTAAGTACTATGATACATTTTTAAATTTATTCGAGGAAAGAGAGAAAGACGCTTAATAACTGCTTAACAATTTTATATATTTTACGTTTCGGTGATTTGAGTTGGTTTTTTTATTTCTGTAGGTGGCTGCAAGTTAACGATTTGGACATTTATCAACTTAATTATAGTTTCCT
Organism: Adelges cooleyi; assembly: GCF_023614345.1. Lineage (NCBI taxonomy): Eukaryota > Metazoa > Arthropoda > Insecta > Hemiptera > Adelgidae > Adelges > Adelges cooleyi. The sequence goes on from NW_026096508.1 coordinate 39,922, forward strand.
TATTATGTTATTCATTTTAGGTGTCAACATTTGATTGGCACCGTTTGAATTAAAAATACAAGTACCGCCATACTGGTCACTGATGGTAGATGATGTTGGGAGTCTACGGACGATTCCTTTGCCGAAGATGACGTAGTCGGTGGTCCTACGACGTTCGACATTAATTTGGTGATCTGATTAATTGCGTTTAATCAGTGTTTTTTATGCATGATATTATGTAATTTTGTATAAACTATAAAAGATTTTCTACCAAAATGGACTATGTAGTACATTGACGTATAACCTTACCACGAATGAATACATTTTTGACGTTTATTTAGTCTGTGGTTCTTACATTACCTATATATGATTAATTTAAGGCATGGTTTGCAAAAGGGAAAAGACTCATGAAGTTTTTTAATGATTGTTCTGATTGTGTTACTATCATAATTAAAAATAACTTTCGTATCACCTAACTACTTTATGCCGTAAGTACGGAACAGTATAGTTTGCAATCAGAATTAAAGGCCAAAAAAATGAATAAGTAATTTTAGAACATGAGATTTTTTACTCATGAGATTTTATTAATAAAAAAATCATATTTTATATGAATACCATCTTATGTGACATCATTACAAGCCATAATATTTTAACAAAAATCATTCGATAGCTCTCCAGCCCTGTCAACTATATGCCATATTTTTACACAATGAAGTTCTCCCAAAGTATCATCAACAACAAAATAATATAAAAAAATAGTATTATAAGTATATACCGTAGGATTTAAGAGCAATATCATTAAAAGTAATCATATTACAAAATTTGTATGTTTGCTTTCCTGCACTGTCTACCGATTTCCATTGTCTTTCTTCTTTGTCATATCTTTCACAATGAACTGTTCCTCCATCGTTCATAAACACGAATAAGTCGTTTTTCATGATAACAACACCTGCATTTAAAAATAATTATGAGTAAAATAATGTATAACATACCTACTTGAATAAATATATACAGACTCGAGCAATCTCCAAATGTGTCCATGTTCATGTTAGGCATTTCAAACCATTTATAATGTTGTAAATCAAACTTAAAAACTCGTTTAGGTGCTCTACGACCACCAACGAGATAAATGACGTTTTCTATTCGTGATATACAAATGTTATAATTACAAATCGGCATAGGATCGAGTTGTTTCCAGTGTTTCTTTTCAAAATCATAATATTCTACAGTCGCAAGAAAATCACCATAATATCCACCAAACTACATAAAACAATAATACTTGATTACATTTTTATGAACCATAATAACTTAGCAAAATGAATATTTTATAATTATTAGTTTGTTATACAAATTAATAAAATATAAGTAGAAATTTATGTAGTAGTTATGCATGGTTTTTATGGTAAAAATGTGTTTACTTACAACATATAATTTATTATGAAAAATTGTGGAGCCGCTGTAGGCTCGAGCAGTGGGCATTGGTTCAATAATTTCGGTCCATACTTTTGAATTTATATCATAATATTCTACAGAGCTCGACAGATTCACACTTGAGAAATCAGTGCCTCCGACCTATATCATACAAAAAAAAAAAAAATATATATCTTGTAATCAATGTGTTTTCGTTATATAAACTACGATAAAATGAATACGTACAACATAGACGTATTGCTTGTGAGTACAAACACTAAAATCTTTTCGTGGTTGAATCAATGGCCTCGTAGAAATCCATTGTTTTGATTTTGACTTAAGATCAAGCTCTTCTACAAGATTGACATGATTACCAGACTCATCTAACCCGCCAACGGCAAGTATTATCCCATTTTCCGAGAGTACCATCGTTGTTAGAAAACGGAGAGGGATAAAAAATAATTGATCGCTCGATTTCCATTTTAAGTCATCACAGTTTTTAATATCCATATACTTCACACAGGAATCTTCTCCAGGGATAGGACCATTAATTGCAACAATAATCTAAATACAAATATGTACAAATTGTCAGGTGACACAAGCACAGAACTAATACAATAGTGTACCTATAACATGTAAATATATAGTTTTAATATTATGTCTACATACATTTGACGCAGGAATTCTTCGTTGTGTATTTAGAGGTTTTGTATTGTTCATTTCTTTTAACATGTCCATCATAACTAAATATAAATAACATTAAAAAAAAAAAACTGTGAGTATTTTTTTTTAAGACACAACAATAATATATATTTAAATGGTAGGCTATTGAATTGACAAATATAAAACAATAATGTGGAGCGAATGTAAACCCCGATTGAAATATCATTGTATACTTACAATCTTTGTTATTTGATAACAATGGTTCATTACAAATCCGTTTAAGTCCTTTAATTGAAATTAAAGGCAACCGTATGCATTTCATTAGATCCAAAAACATATGCTTTCGTTCATTTGTGTTATAGCTTATCCAACCAATGATGAAATCAAATACCTAAAACAAGTGTTTATATTATCAATATACATTATATATTATAATAATATATTTATGGTTTATATTATAATAAACCATTTTTCTAAAAAAAAGTTACAAAAATCATTCCTTAACTTGGCATTGTATCATTAAAAATACATAAATTTCATAACTTTCCACATCCAATCTAAAAATTACTAGCATCATTTTATTATTTTTGATTTTTAAAAGTAAGCCCTTACCAAGTTAAGGGTTATGCAAAATTCGACAATATTTTTAATGTTTATCTAGAATAACAACCTTTTCCTCAGAATCAATTACTAAATCATCATGTTTAATCATTTTAAGGACATCTTCAATTGGAAACCCATATAGTTCCGCTTCTAAAGCCGAATTCACAATCATACTATTAAAATGTAATGTTTTATTATTTTAAAAATATTTACAATCTTACGTCAAACCAGATAACTCACGTGAAATTATTTAAAAAATACGCCCAACAAAAACTATTAATTTCTTTGTTCAATTGTATTAACTCGGTAATCTTCATAATACTAACACAATTTGTAGGATTTATGTTTTTTTTAATATATTTGAAACACAATTCTCTTATACCACTTATATCATACATTTCGGCAGCCATCAATAGTTTCTAAAAAAAATAATAATATTAGTTAATTAACAATAGAGTTATAATAATATATTTTATAAATTGTAAATCCTACTATGTATTTTTTACCTCAAAATTATTTTGTTTAACATCAAGTTTAAACGTGTACGCAAAATTAACAATTGATTCTAAAGTTTCAAAATCCATGCCTTTTATAAGAATCTTATTTTTATTTCTCTCTCTAAACTGTCCATTGAACATCGTATAAAATACACAACTCGCAGAAGCTAATATAATTTTGTGTGCTGCTATTTGTAAGCCTTCATCGGTAACTAAATTTACATCACAAAATTCTTTTTCCCTAGAAAAATGTATCCATATTAATGTATTTATTTTCATTAGTGTTCAACTCCACTGTACTGGTACAATTATTATTTTTATTATAATATTGGTTTTCTAATATTTAACAGGAAATTGTTGTAATTTTCCGCAACAGTTTAAATAATATATGTGAACAATAATTAAGAAAGTACATACACCACGGAGACCGGGTACGCTACTTGAAAATGCGCATTAAAATAAAAACATTAATCGATAATAATAATTGTGCGTAGCATATTAAATAATAACAGCTCACTTATGCCTTACTTTAAGAATAGATAAAAGTTTTTGAAATATTCTTGCATGTTAACATCCATAGTTGTTGTACTTGTGTTATTTTATAAATGTACTTTTTCTATGTAAAGTAGTTTGTTTAGTGATTGTAATATTAGTCTTTCCTAAAACATAATATATCAGTTTCAAGTCAAGTTTAACACAATACAAGATGACTTTTGGATCTTTGATTAATAGTTTTTTTACACTTAGTTAAATACTAGTTAAATAACTTGAGTTTTTAAAACGTTATCAACTTTTATCTAAGTTTAAAATGTTTATGTGTAAATATTATAAAAATTCATCTTATTTATTTTACATTAAACGATTATTTTCATTCTACGAAAAGAAAACTGTACTCATAAACAAGTGATCCGACTATAGTTTAAAAACAGATAAAAAGACTTTTCAATACTTGTTTAATGTAAATTTAATTTTATATTGTTTTGGTGGACAATTTGGAGTAAAATAAATCGGTAAAATCGGGGACGCAAAAGTCAAATGATGTAAATACATATTACTAAGTTAGAAATTAGAACAATTAAATAGCGACTTACTTATTTATGTTTTCAGATTTTTACTTGTCTTAAAAACGCCCAACTTAATTCAGCAAACGTTAATATAGCAAATGACACATAAAAAGGAGTAACTTTTTTATAATTCTCGTACTTCAGTGTTTATTTTATTTTCTCATCATATCAATTGTTTGTTTATGATAACACCGGTTTAAATAGATAAGATTGTTACAGGTTACCGGTTGTGAATCATTTTAGGGGCCTCTACACCTTTCTTAGTTTTATTTTTAAGTATAATATGTATACTAGGGTGTGTCAAAATGGTTTTTTTTTTTCATTTTGCATACTGCTACCCCCTGAATGGGGGTTTTCTCCTCCTGCTGGGTGGAAGAGGTCTCAATTTGAAAAAAATATTCTGTGTATTTCATAAATCATAAATTTTGAATAAGAAGAGCTAAAATTATAATAAATATTATATGATTGCTCTGAACCTTTAAAATATAATGTGTTAAATTTTAGAAAGTAAAATTAATCTGTAGTAAATAACTATATCATTTGTGTGGATGTACCTACTAGTGGTGGGACTATTCGAATATTCGAATACTTTATTCGCACGAATATTCAAATATTTTATCATTTTCTTTGCAGGATTAATTAGATTAAAAAAAATAATTAAGAGACAACTGAGGTGTCCTTGATCTATTTTTAATAATTTTTTAACAAAATTAATATAATTATAACGAATTATTCTTTTGACATAATAAATATTATTACTTATTACAACAAATAAGATTTTAACAATTTATATAGATATATAATTACAAAACAACATAAATTTGACAAAATAAATATTACCACTTAGATTAAGAAGTTCTTTTTAGTTTTTTCATGCGAAAATTCGAATTATTTGATTACTATTCGAATAATTCGAATAGAAAAATTCGATTCGAGGTCCCAGCTCTAGTACCTACACTCTTAAGTTATTGATAACGTAACCATTTTTTGTAGGATAAATTTCTGCATTTTTTTTCAAATACAGATGAGACCATTTTATCAGAATGTGATCATTGGATATGGTTATTATGGCCAGAACACATCACGCCACTTCATTCACGCGATATCTAAAGCATATAAATAGTGTGTAGACTCCTTAGTTCAAGCATAATACAATTTTTTTGTTTTCTAACTATTACTGGTGAGTTTGAAATAATATTTTTTGTATTACAATTTTTTTTATTGGTATTATTTACGACATGTATTGGATTTGAAAATTAAACTGCTATGTAATTTATGTTCTGATTTCTAGTATTTATTCTCAAAGTTCTCCACGAACCAAAATCAAAAATGGGCGCAGAAAAGGTATCCATGAACATTGTTGTGGTCGGACAAGTGCAATCCGCCAAATCAGCCAAAACCGTCACCAAGGCCCAACCCCAAGTTTCTCAATACAATATGGTAAGTGTAAAATTAAGCTGATTTTGTAATCTTATATCACCTTTATTTAGATACACCTATATCTTTTAAACTATTAACCACAATATTCCTTTTAAAAATTACTTATGGCCATGATCATCAGTTTGTTTTATTATTTGAGTACACTTAAGTTTATAATTTTAGTATTTTTTAAATTCTATTTAATTTCTAAACTTAAAACTTCCTAAGTTTAAAATATCAGCCTTCTAGGACAACTCAGAGTGGTTTCTTTAGAGCCATATTTTCCCCTTTAATTTACGCGTTTTTTTTAAATCAAAATCTTCATAACTTCAAAACTATCATTTTTTGAATTTAAAAAAAGATTCTTAAAGCTGACACCTATTGTACCTCTTAAATACCTATGCAATATGCAATATGTGAATTGGTAGTTTAACTCCGATTAGTTCCAATGAATTTGTCTACTATAAACGATGAATGAAAATATACTTATACATATTTTTAAACTATTTTTTCTAATTTAATCAAGTTTTTTGTATCAATAAATTCAAATTTCTAGAAGAGCATTTTTAAAGTAAAAGTTTCAGCTTTCAGAGTCTTTTCTTTTAATTTTAAAAATATTTATAAGTTATGGTATTATGGCTATTTCAATGAAAAATTGATTTTTAAAAGTTAATTCAATGGGAAAATATAGCTGTATAGTGTATATGAACCACTTACAGTTGTTTGGAGAAACAATGGGGTTCAACATAAAATTGTGTTTTTTTTTATCTACTTACAATATTTAGTAATCAAGTTATCGTTCAACAATATTATGTATGTGTGTCTTTTTTACTATTAAAGGCTAAAGCTATCACAATCTATTTTTGTTGAACCCCATCGTATTTAAAATAACACAATACACTATAGTCTTTAAATCTCTGGAAGTCCATCAATATTGAATCTATTGTCTTATGTAATATTTAACATGGATAATTTAGATATTTAAAGTTATTTCACTTGTATTCAATTGATTCATTATTAACTAATGAATGTTACTTTTTTGTTCCAGAGCTGTTAATTCAACTCGTATTTCTCCATCTCAAAAATGCCATAGACCAACCAGATATCATGTGCAATATGTATAAACTTAATTTGTTGTACTTAAAATTAATCAATAAACTGGCTTTCCGTTACATGATGCGCATGTTTATTTATTTTACTCTTAATACTGTATTTTTTGTCACTTAAGAGACATACTGGTGCATTTAGCACGATGAAAGTATTTATTAAATTTAGCTATTTAATACTTTACGTTTTGCATACTACCTTGTTTGAACTTTTAAAAACATATTATTAAAGTTAAAATGTAATTGTCCCTTCTTATTTTTGAAGTTAAATTAGCTATCAAGTAGTATTTGATAATATAGTTTTCTAAATAAGAGCTTAATTTAAATTTAATAGAAAAATGACGATGTATCGAAAAAGCGTGAGCTATTATAGAAGAAAGGTTTTAAGTAACCGACAAAACATTAAAATTTTTTAATTAAGTTATAACATTTAAACATTTCTTTCCTCGCTTTCTGCCTATTTATTTTTAGGCACAATTGGGCAAAGATACTTGTTTTTATCTAGTTAAAGTTGCACTAGCTACATTCTTAAATTATAAAAAATTAACTCGAGCAAGTAAAGTTACTTAAAAAAAAATTCAACTTAAGTTAAATCAATGGTTAATAGCTTATTACCAAATTTTTCAGTAACAAATGTTTACACAAAAATTTTTAATCTTTTAACTTACAATAACATTACCTATATTATGATAACTTTATGCTCCCGATTATTATCATGGTAAATGAATCATCAACCACAAAATGTGCAAATGATTTTAAGACAATTTAAATTGAGTTCACAAAAAGATATTATTTAAAAAAAATAGTACTATAATTGAATACCACAGGATTTAAGAAAAATATCATTAAATGTAATGATATGACTTGTTGGAGATGATGACGTTCGTACCCTGTTAAACAATTGCCATTGATTTTTTCCTCTGTCATATCTTTCATAATGAAGTCTTCCTCCATTATTTGCAAACACGAATAAGTCGTTTTTCATGACACCAACACCTGCATTTTATAATATTTATGAGTAAAAAAATGAATTGTATACTCGATGAAATACATACAGACCTGAGCAATCTTCATCACATTCCATGTTCATCATTTTAGGTATTTCATCCCATTTGAAATGTTGCAAGTCGAATTTAAAAACTCGTCGAGGAGCGTTAAAACCACCAATGAGATAAATGACTCTGTCTTTTCTCGATATGCCCATGCCATAATTACATATCGGCATAGGATCGAGTTGTTCCCAGTGTTTATGTTCAAAATCATAGTGTTCTACAGATGCAAGAGAACTATGATTACGCCCACTAAGTCCACCAAACTACACAAAACAATAAAACTACATTAAAACGATTACAAACAATAAAAGCTAGTTGAATGAATATTTTACAATTATTTTTGTATTACAAATAATAACATATCATTATAAACTTGTTTAGTAGTTAGGCATGGCATTTAGAGTTAAATTGTGTTTACTTACAACATATAATTTGTTATTAAATACTGCAGCACTACATTCGGAGCGAGCAGTGGGCATTGGTTCAGTAATTTCGGTCCATACTGTTTGTAAGTACAAACACCAAATGCTCTTTGTGGTCGGTTCAATGGTTATATATCACCTAAAGGTGCTATTGTATGTACAAGTAAAGGGCAATAATTTAGATTAAATGCAGCCTTGTGATTAGAATATCAACAACATATATACATACCATCATTATTATTTCTCACTAATGGTTCATCATAAATCCTTTGTAGTCCTTTTTTTGAAATTAAAGGCAAACGTAAATATTTCATAAGAACCGATAACAAGTCATTACGTTCATCTATGTTATAGCGTATCCAACCTATGATAAAATCAAATACCTAAAATAAACTCAAAAATTATTATTAAATAATTGCAAAAGAACAAACATAAAAATAAGTCATTTTTTTTTTATTTCTTTATAAGGTACAATAATTATACCTTTTCCTCAGAATCAATTACTAAATTATCATGCGCAATAAACTCGACAACATCATCAAACTCAAAGTCATAAAGTGTTTCTAACGCTTGATCCAATTTCACAATTATACTAAAAAAAATCTGTTTTATTATTTGATTATTTAAAAAAAAATTTGCGATCATATGTTGCAACCGATTACTCACATGAAGTGGGTTAAAAAATATGACAAACAAAAATTGTAAATCTTTTCGTCTGATATTAATTCAGAAGTTTTCATAAAACTAACAAGATTTGTGTAATTTATGTTTTCTCTAATATATTCAAAACATAATTCTTGTATATATTTTAAACCATACATATCAGCAGCTATCAACAGTTTCTAAAAAATGTAACAACAAATAATTAAAAAATATTTTATAAATTGTAAATACTATTGCATATTTTCTACCACACAATTGTTTTCTTTGATATCCAGTTTAAAAGTATACGCAAATTTGACCACCAATTCTAAAATTCCAGAATCTATTTCTTTTATAAGAATCTCATTTTCGACTCTTTCTCTAAACTTTCCAATGAACATTGTATAAAATACATGACTCGCAGAGGCCAATATATTTCTGTGTGCTTCTATTTTTAAGCTTTCATTGGTAACTAAGGTTACATCACAAAGTTCTTTGTCCCTAAAAAAAAGGAATCCGTATTAATGTATTTATTTTCATTAGTAGTTATAAATAACTATATGATTTTATTATTAAAAAACTTGAAATAGCCAAAGTGAAATGAAAGATCTGAATAATAAGATATTAAAATTCAATTAATACCATTTGTTTTTTTAATTTACAAATGAAGTACATTTTAAATAATTTATCCACCTAATGTAATAATAGTAAAAGTATTTAAAAGGACGCCACACCGCCCATTTTTAAGGAGTAAAGTATAGGCAATTTTTTACAAATTCTTAACCTAAAGGTTAAAAAACTGTGATGTGTAACTATGAGTTCAGTAGTTAGGACTCTTTGTTAGTAGTTAAATTATTTATCACAGCATCCTTGACAGTCATTTAAAAATAAGGGAGATGGTAGAACACAGACAATGTTGTTGTCTATATTATGTGAAAATTTGGTTTCTTAGTTTTGATTACAGTCTTTACAACCTTTGTAAAATTAATCCGCGCAAGGCGGGTTTTTTGAAGAAAATAACGGGTTATTTTAAACCCGAAATTTAAAAAAAAATGTTTTTATACATATAGTGTGATAATTTTATCATGAACCACTCAATATCTCACAGGGTTTAATAAGAAATTTAGTTTTTTTTTTTAAGGGGCCTCTACACCAGCATTTATTAAGGAGTATTGTATAGGCAATTTCAAAAAAACATTTTGTCACTGTGTTAGTAACTGTTTACTCGTAAATGAACATTAGTGTTGGTGAGCAATTTTATGTATATAATATATATACATCATAATCTCCGTATACGGAGTCGCGACCGCGAAAGTGCGATAACAAGATAATAACTTACTATTATTGATTGCATACTATCTAAAATTTGATCGCCTAACGCGCGGACAGGTAAATGATATTACTTTAATTGTATCTGGGGTCGCATTTATATTATTTCTGTAGGAGTTTATACACTGACAAACAGAAGCACGAAGATAACGATTATTACTAGACATTAAAAATTACGAGTTTACTTACTTACTTTTGACAAATATAATAACACAACAGACTAGCAGTTATTGATGAAGATTTTAATTATAACTATAATAACAAATTAATACAATTTTAATATATAAAGATATTTTTTTGGTTTGTCAACGTTTTTCCGTTTACGTTGTATAGTACTTTATCCGAAGAATATTCCATAGAAATTCGGAACAAAATCGACTATTTTTAAAAAAAGTTATAATAAATATGTAATATGTACATTTTTATGCGTTTTCCCAATTTTGAAGGGGAAGAGGTGAACTTTCAAAAATTTTGCCCCAAGAAACTAACTTTTAGATTAGATTTCTAATATATAAAGTAAGTACATGAAGAAATCGGTTAACGGCATAGTAGATACGTCCAGACACAAAAAACAAAAATAAATACAAATAAAAACACATCATTGTAAACACAATACCTTCTCAACTACGCATCGAAGCTACAATAGCTTCGAAAAATTGTTTTTTTGGTAAAATATGCCGTTCTTAAAAATATAATACATAAGGATTCGTTTTAATCATCAAGACATAATATTATGTAACTCACGGAGCATGATCTAACTTCTCTCTGGACAGTTTTTTTTATTCAGCGAATTTAAATTCCCTTTATTCTTTATCCTGCGAGATAAGGGTTTTCTATACTTAGGTTAATACTTCCTAGTAGACTTATTATTCATTATAAGACGACCTGACGATGGATAACATCAACAACGCTAGTCTTAATTGTAGAAAAACGATCATTTTTACAATTCAGTATAAATTGCAATGCCCTGCCAATGATTCTCGTTTTAATAGTATTTTGTTATACACCGAACATGACAAAATATCTAAAAATAATATCCTTATCTGCAATTTGCGGGTGCCATGCGACGACGACGATAGCGGTCGATAAGGAATGTCACGCACTCGCAGGCACAAGTCAATAAACTGTTTGAAACCACAAAATTTGAAATTGAAATTTCACTTTAATACATCATTCTACTTCAAACATACTGTCCTTAAAAATACTTCGATTTAAATTTTTAAAAAACATTTGAATTCTTCACAACATTTTCAAGGCATCGGTCGTGGCACAATTTTAAAATTAATTTCAGTTAATTAATTATTTCAATGTAAAAAAATGCAATTTTTAAACCGATACTAAACAACAAGTGTCCTATTTTGTTCCTGTAATATTGTCGTACAGTTGATGGAATTAAAACAAATTCATTACATGATTTTTTTTTTTATACTTTAGTTTGAAATCGAAATTAAGATTTTGCGAAAATTTACGTTTACCATTGTCCTTAATAACAATGGCAGGTAACGCTCTCTTAATTTTGCCTTAAGATATTAAACTTGTTTTGTTTAGTATTTTTGTGTGCAATTACTGACTGATCTATAGATAGCGTTAAGAGCGTCTTGTACTACCAAGCGTTGTACTTTGGTTCCATTGATATGAGTGTCGTTTCCAGTCTAGAAACAATTATTTCAATGTAAAAAAATGCAATTTTTTAACTTTTTTAAACTGAAATAATTAATTAACTAAAAATAATTTTAAAATTGTGCCACGACCGATGCCTTCAAAATGTTTTGAAGAATACAAATATTTTTTCAAAACTTAAATCGGAGTATTCTTAGGAACAGTACGTTTGAATTAGAATGAGTTGTTTTCGACTAAAAAAACGCAGGTGTAGAGGCCCCTTAATAATGTGTTTATACAAAGTGATCTTAATATTTCACAAATTTCTTTGTTTTCTACTTGCAAATTTTGAAACTTAAATGGTTATGCATACATTTCATTAACTTTTTAAATTGAGAACAATGTACTAAAAATTTTGACTGGTCAAATGATTTTGACCACCCGCACTTCCCCTGTTAATTTAAAAAGATAATGAAATCATAGCATTACTATTTAAGTTTCAAAAGAAGCCATAAAAAAAAAAGAGGTTAGAAGGGAAAAACAAAAAAAAAATTGTGAAAAATTAAGATCACTTTGTATAAAAACTAGGGATGGGCCGATACTAGAATTACTAAATACTAATTTCTTATTAAACCCTATGAGATATTGAATGGTTCACGATAAAATGATCATCTTCTATATATTAATGTAAAAAGTGCAAACCTACACCCCAGGACTTCGCTATAGTATTTGAAAGGGCCCAATAAAAATACAAACATTAAAAATAAATAATACTTAGGTAGATAATATGTACTAACGGTTTTATCGGGTATAAGTTTGTGATATTGGTTTTGTTTTAATACTGATTCTGAGTGGTTCACTATAAAATTATCACCCTGTAAATATTAAAGTAAAAAGTGCATACCTATACTCCAGGACTTAGCTATATTAAATAAAAGGCCACAATTAAAATACAAACGTTAAACGGTAATAAATAATACTTGTCGAGTTTCGAGTTCCCGCCAAAATTTTAGTTTTCAATGTTCAAGTTACATCAAATCATTTATCATTCAATTGAATACCATAAGTTACTAATGTTAAATTATAAAAACATGTATGTTATAAATTATAATCCTCGAAATTCAAATTAGGGTTATATCATTAACAAACATGCTACGAGTAGAATTATTTTTTTTATAGACTAATAGAAAGATTAAATGGTCAAAATATTTTTAATCTTTATTATAGTCCACCAGTTAATAGGCTTATCAATTATCAGTTTTCACACTAAACACAGTGTTACCTGCCATTGTTATTAAGGACAATGGTAAACGTAATTTTTCGCAAAATCTTAATTTCGATTTCAAACTAAAGTATAAAAAAAAAAATCATGTTATGAATTTGTTTTAATTCCATCAACTGTACGACAATATTACAGAAACAAAATAGGACACTTGTTTAGTATCGGTTTATTTTTTATTCCATCCAACGGCAGTGTCCAATTATTAAGGCATATAATAATTATTATACTGCTTTTCATATTTTTATGATGACTGAATAATTTATCAGTCCCAGTTCTCTTGTACGTTATTATTTAATAGGTTATATTGGTTATTTTTTTAAATTATGGTCCTAGAAAAAAAAATGTACTAAAATATTCTCTATTATTCGTTAAAAAGCATATTTTATTTGTAGCATTTTGATTTTTCTTACAATGCACCATGCTGCTTATCATGTTTTTGGGTTTTGGGGCTTATCATCAAAACCGTATATTATTGTAAATTTTTCTCAGTTTGCTACATGAAGTGTAAACAGATATTTTATATAGGTTTAAATTGAATTTGTATTGAATTTCTGTTAAAACGAAATTTTTTTTTGTGTTTTCTGCTGTTGTCGTCGTTGTAAGTGTTCTTATTTGTACAAATGTCTCAAATATGAAAATATTTCACAGAAAAACAATTTTTTTTTCCGTTTGATATACATACTACATTAGTCTTTATAACATTATGCATATTGTTGTTTTCAAATTTCCACGGTATTTTTTGTCCTAGAAAATTATCTTTCTGTTAGAATACAAAACCAATTTTACATGTAATATATTTTTACTGCACTTTCGTTACATCTTAGGTAACATCTTTGTACATCTATGACAAATGTTACTTTAGGTCCAATTTTAATTCCAAAAACTAACGTTAAAAAAAAACAAATACCTAAAGAAAAATGTTCCATCACTTTCAGGAATAAAGATTAATGAATTCAATAGGTATTTAATATTTTTCAAAACAAACATGCTTAATTTAAAAGTTAATTCAATATAACATATGTCAGTAATTATTTATTAAAATTAAATTTATAAAATATATAGATATAATTATTTTTTAATGAGCTAGCATAGTGAGGTCTGAGCAAATTAGGGAGTGAGAGATCACAAGTCTTCCTTAACTATTATAACCAAATGTCATAAATCACTAGCAAATAAACTATCAGTTAATATAGTACTATCATAGTTTTTTCCCATATAAAAGTTGTTTGTATTATCAGTTTATTTAGATTCTCTTTAGTTTTAGTGTCATTTATCATAACATAACAAAGTGAATTATATATGGAACTACTCAGTATTAGTTATACTTTTATTTGTACAAACAAGTAAAACTGAATGTTACCGTTTTACAAAAAGTCATGGTCATGACTGGCATAGTATTATATCAATTTCTATCTATTTAGATCCACTTTATATTGACATGATCAGATGAACAATATGTCCATTTAAACACGATAAAACCAATGACCTGCTATTGATACAGTGACTTAATTATTTACCAATCAGTTATATTTTTCGGGTTTTCTCGGTTCTTAGGACAAAGGAGTTGCCTCTTTTTTTCTTATAACCGACTAAAGTACCAGCTGCATATGATTTCGGATGTTTGGAGGTGCTACAACAAAAAAAACAAATTCTGACAAATTCAATACCTCTCCAGTATCGCATCAATGATAAAAAAAAAATGCGCTCAAATTATTGTTGAATTTAATAAAATCATTTTATTGTGTTCAATTAAATAATATTATGTTACACTCGGATTATAATGATTTGAATTATTTTATTTTATTGTTGTAAATATTAATTGTTATGTTAAATATTTTCCAGTTATTGTTTTAGCCCGAATTTTCGCACTTCTTTGTTGTAACCGGACTTGAAAACGTGTTATACTAACGTTGTAAGCGTTAGCCCTAATTCCGGAAACACAGTGTCTAAAAACCAATTGATTTTTCCATCGAGTCGATTCTCAATAGCTTCACGCGAATTTTCGAGAACCTCTTTCTGTGTGCTTTCGGACGGTACTACGCAAGACGTCCGACTGTATGTGTCGAGTTCGATTTCAATTTTTAACAACTTGTCCAGGATAATTGACATTTGCTCAAGTAACTTGTCGTCTAAATACACGGTCTCCTTCGTCTTTACAACACGAAAGTCTATCTCATGGAAAATTAGTATTTCAAGATAACTCTTGTAGAAGTTTAGAATTTTCACGAAGTGCACGTCCGAGGTCTGAGGGGATAATCGTGGAACATACAAAACGGCGTCTTTCATGTACCTTATAACCGGATAGCTCTTTTTGACCGTTTGCACGAATGATTTGAGAAAGACAAATTTGTCTTTGGCGCTGCCCGAGTCGAAAAATCGTGCTATAGCCTTGTTGTACGACAGTAACTGTTTTAGTATTTCAACGTAGTAACAGCTCATCAAATCGTAGACGTGACGGACTTTCCGGTCTACATTAGCTTCGTCGACTTCCGTGGCCAAAAGGTCTTTAACGCCGTATTCCCTGGAGTCCACCTTAATGCTCAAGTCGCCCAAGTGACGTGACCAGGCGCCAGTGTTTGTAAACAACAGATTTGTTTGCATAACTCGTTTTGCAGAGTCATGATTTTCGATCAATACAGTAGCGTTTAATTGCGCGTTGAAATCGAAACCTAGCAGAGTGTAATTCAATATCAATAACTCGTCTATTGCGTAGTTGGCCATAGTGTATATTTTTATAACTTGGTAGACGATGTTTTGCGTTTCGCAACATATTACGTGTATTATATCGTTGACCCAGCTGTACGTGGAACTGCCGAATTTCTGTTCTTTTAAATGCGCCTTCGGACCACAGCGGTTCTGGAAAAATTCAATAGCGCTCGTTCTTAGATCGTCCAGCTTATCGAATGTTAATTGTAAACGATATTTGTCTTCGTCATTTTTTTTGAGTTCTTCATACAATTTGCCGAACCTTGTCAGCAAATGAAGGAAAACGTCGTCGTCGAACGCGGCTTGCTGAGATAACGAAGTCAAAAATAATAGTGCACTTTGCATGCGCGACACTAAAATTTCTGGATCTAATAGGTGCATAAACTTTTGCAGACAATCCCGTTTGCCGGTACTAAAATCGTAAAATCCGTTGCATGTTTTGCCAAGGGCGTACAAATACTTTTCGTACGTTAGATAGACAATAGTGTACTGACAACTCAGGAAGCGACGGGCTTGCCAGATTTTAGCATCTACGTTTGTCACCGTTACCGTATCCCGTAATCCGAGCACATCTATCCCTTGGTACCGTCCACTGTCGTCGAGGATTTCCAGTGGACTCAAACCTAGCCACGCCGGATGACTAAAGAGTTTGGCTATCTGGTGCACAGGGTCTGCCGCGGTGGAATCGAATAGCAGCATACTGTTGCACAACACGAGAAACGACAAACCGTTTAAAACGCATCGAGCTGTCATATTTATTTTTTCGCTTATTGAACGGCCTACAAGAACGGACTCCGAACGAACCACTAAAAACCCAAAGATCCGGTTAGCTGTTTACTAGATGTGAAAAGTTGTACGTGTCGTACAGGTATAGGCGCACGTTAATAGTCTATCAAACAGCGAACACAAACGATATTTGCTAAAACGAAAAGTGTATGCGGTATGTAATGTCAATAAGCATGTTTTCCGAGTAAATGGTTTTCGACAAAGCGATTTAAGAATATATTTATAGGGGCATACAATTTTTTTTTTTTTTGAGATTTATAAGACAACGTCATAGATATCGCCAATTCATGTGCAACTTTCACGTAGGTTAACCCTTTGGGATGCAGCATTTATCATGTTTGATGATTTCTTCATAAATCATACTCTACCACGTCCCTTTGCCCTTTCTACATTTTTTAAGTACAAAACATTTGCAATCTAAAACCTGATGACCTATTTAAAACAAAAACCACTTGGAATTTAAAAGAAACAGCAACAAACGAAGAGGTGTTGGACAGAGTAATGGTTAAAGTAATTTTTTAGCTTCGACGCGGGCTGTATTTTTAAAATAATGCGTTTTTATTACTGTTTTATGGGCTCACGATATCTTTTGAATCAATAAACCGATTTCTTGGTGTAGCAACTCTATTGATTACAATTTATATCTAAAAGGTATTTCGTTGGGGCAAAAATTAAAAAAAGTCACCCCTTCCCCTTCAAAATTGAGAAAAACACCGAAAAAATGTACATATTTTTTAACTTAAAATTAAGACGCTCAGTGACTTTTTGAAAAATTAGTTCCAAATTTCCATGGAACATTCTTTTATCATAGTTATACAGAGAAACACTGACAAACCCAACAAAAATTATAACCCTTTCCTCTAGAAGAGATAGAAATTGCTCATCTTTCTTCACTTGTCGAGTGGGCAATCACTGCACTTGTTTTTAAAAAGCTTTTTCATGACTGTAACCGTCAAGAGAAAAGTGATAAGAAGTTGGAGATAAGTGATAAGATATGTGATAAAATAAAAGCAATAACAGATAACATATCTAATGTTTTTTTGTACAATTTTAATACTAAACAAGTGACCATTTTGTGGCGAAACTACCCTCTCTTCAAAAATCAATGCTCGGGTAAATAAATTCTGATTTTTATATGACATTCTTTTTAGATGTTATTTTGTCTCTTTGAGATTATGCAAAATGTTGATACAGGCTATAACGGTAGAAGACTCATATACAATTGTAACTTGAACACAGCCAAAATAATAAAATCGGGTGAAAATATAGTAACCAAGTTTAAAAACTTATTATTGCAAAACAATATATTTTGAATTTGCCAGTCAGCAGTTTATTATGAGTTTGTGAAATATATGTTTTTGGTTTAGTAATAGTTTAAACAATTTACATTTGTACATTTATATTTATTTACAATCTGTATTTATAACTGTATATTTCTGCAATTTGGATTGTTGTCATTGGATTTTTTCTGTGAAAAACCAACCTTATTAATTCATAGCTTAAATAGAATTAATTTTTATAATGTTACCTAGGTTATAAAAAACAATGTAAACTAATTGTGTTTTGTATTTTCATAAGTTCTTTAAGGAATGGTATTTTATAATATAAGAATCAGGGCCGGCGTAAGGGTAAGACGACTGAGGCGGTCACCTAGGGCGCCATTCTTAGGGGGGCGCCGAAATTGCTTTTTACAAATTTACACATTTTTGTCAGTAATATTATGTTTTGAAAATATAAAATACTTATAACTTACCTAATACGGAAATATTGATAGTTATGGTTATTTCGTTTAGCCATAGATTAAAATAATATAAGTTTATTTTAAGTATAGATCAGATTTTGATAAAAGCAAAAGCAATAGCAGAAGAATTAGGGGTAGATTCTGAAATAAGAGTGAAATTACTCGACAACAAATAATATACAAGTTGAGCATAATATAATTTTTGTTAATTTGTATTTTTTTGTTGTATGAAAAAGGCGCCAGTTGGCATTTGGCCTCAGGCGTCATTTAGCTTTGCGCCGGCCCCGATAAGAACTATATATATATATATGTATAAATAACGATTAGGTTAGTTTACCTTATGATTAATGACGATGAGGACAAGAATTACAAACACTTTTGACAAACTGTAATGGCATATTGTTTAACAAACATCTATGGCCACTCTCAGAAAGTTCTAAACACGGTACAAAACGTTATTATTCTAAATCAATATTATATTTGAAAATGAATAACAAAATATAATATTTTTATATATAATGACAATAATAATAATATAATTAATACGGTAATATTAGAGGATATTTTTGCGTGTTTCCGGGCAAACCGGGTAATTTCATCCTGCACGGATGTTATTTTCAGATATCATGATGTCGTTTTTATCATACCGATTTGCTACAACAATGGTACGAAGAGCGACGTTCTGGCAACGTTGGATGATTTCGATATTAGACTTAATGGCGCAATCCCACAGCTTAATACCATAGATCCAAATCGGTTTAACGATCGATACATACAGGAGACGTTTGCTGGTTAGGTCTAGATCGGAGCGTCACCCAACTAGCCGTTACAGTTTGCGCATTTTTCTTTGATTTTCAACTTTTTCTGGCGTACATGATGTTTCCAGTAAGTCGCGAGTCAAGGTGCATTCCCAGATATTTTGCTGAATCATTTTGTGGGATTATCTGTTGATTGAGCGTGACTGGGATGTATGCGGTTTCACGTAGCGTGTAGTTGATGCTATGTTATTACAATTGCGAAATATCAATATAATATAATACTACTCTAACTAACACTAAATATTTCAGGGGTTCATAACACCCCCCCCCCCGCTTAAATGGAAGTAGGGTTTTAGACACTACTTACATAAATTTCCCATTAACTTACAAAATAAGTACGAAAGTTTACACCCTACTTTCTTTACAATTATGACACTCGGCAATTTCTGGTTTATACTGACGAGTAGTACTCTTATATCTACATAATGCATATATAGTTAGAATTATGATACGAAAATTAGAATGTATAATAGTGGAATGTGGGTATTTGGGGTAAAAGGTTCGTATGATTCAGTAAGTTTCGATTCAAGATTGATAAGATCCTTTGAATCAGCAGCTAGTTGATTCAGATCTTTAATAAAGTTATTTTCTTTTAAAGGTTCTGGTTGATATTTATCAGTGGTTTTAGTTATATTAGAGTTTAAGTTAAGAAGAGGATTTTCTGGTACGAAGTTCTGAAAGAATTTGGTAATCATGGTTTGGGATGGCAATAAGACTGAAGTGTCGGTACTAACCATACAAGTATTATCCATTGTTATTTTGCCAACGGCATTGATAGTAAACATATTCTGTAAACTACCACACTTGAGTGTTATATGAGTTTCCATTGGGGTTACAAATATCCATGAATTTTGGGTTTCTAATTTGTGATATACAGGAATGTACAATTTCCGGTATTTAAGATTACAATTAAGTATTGGATAATTTGGCTTAAAATAAAAATTCACATCACAATTGTTAGTTTTTAAATGGCGATATAGAGCCTTAGAGTATTTATACAATTTAAATCATAACAGTTTGAAAGTGGGAGGTCTGATAAAGTAAAGTAATAGTCATTGTTTCTACTTAAAGCTAAATACATAGATTCTGGTACAATAAAAATAAACTCTTGTTTCCCTTGCGGTATAGGCAAAGAGATTGGATGATATAAATTAAAATCTAAATTAGACAATAGAGGTGTCCTTAAATTAAAGATAAGAATAAAATTTATATAAACTACATCAATAGTAGTTATCTTGAACAAATCAGTTAGACTGGTGGTATGGATGGAGACAGTGAGTTTGAGATTTGATGATAAGCTAAGACGAATTTCTCGGAGTTCACGAAGTTCACGAAGTAGGATATTAGGGGGAAGAATACTGGAATGTAAATGACCACCTAGTGCAGAATTAACAACTGTAAGGAGATTCTGAGTTTCTCAACTGTACTGACTCAGTAGAATAGTTATGATGGCTGTCTGTTCGGCTATAGTAGAAATGAATTCTACTGTATTGGTCCTGACAGTACTCGATCGACTTTGGGATAATAGTTTCTGCATGTTCCGAGAGATATTCTGTTGTACTTGATCCAAATGAAGTGTTGCATTATATGTATGATGAACTACGGATAAAATATTCAGCCTCTTGATCAGAACATACTCCGAATAAGACGTTGGATATCCTACCAACGAAATTTTCTAAACCCCTCTTCTGTCGAGAGTATTGAGTGGTGTGATTTCCTTCTAGATTCAACATAGAATGAAGTGTCATATGATTGAATTCTATTTCATTCAAAAAAGGTAGAGTAATTTGAATGAATTGAGAACAGCTAAAAGACAGCAAAAGACAGCTCCTCGTGTCTTTTGAATTTTCTGATGCTACTCGATTATGAACTAAGGTTTGACTATAGTATCCCACAAGCATTGAATAACGATGATGATAAGTGGACAGATCCATATAAGAAACAAGTCGCCACATAGTCTGAGAGATATTCTTAGATATTCTGTAACAAACGTAGAGGAAGTTTGTCATTATAGTCAGTTGTTATTCATGGAAAAGTTTAACCAGATTTTTATGAAGAGTTTGCCATTCTTAATTATGATGATGTTAACAGACTCCAGTCTTTCAAAAGGACCTAACCATTTAGGAGCTAGTTTCCCTTTACTGGTTTTTTCCTGAACTAAGAATCTGTCACCTATATGTAAAGTGGGAAGGAATTGGGATTGATTATAGGAAGTTTTGGATTTTTGCTTCTTTTGTAACAATATTTTTCTAGCGAGGTTATGAGTTTCTTGCATGTTTTTCTTCAATTTAAATTGACAATCTGTATAATTGTATTGAGGTTCTGGATCTCGGGTAAATGATGTTGGGACTTGAGCTTCATATCCGTAAAGAAGTTCATATGGCTGGAACCCTGTGGCGGAATGAGTCGTTGAGTTGTAGGTGAACATAGCAAACGGAACATATAAATCCCAGTTTAGCTGGTCTTTATCGACGAAATGTTGAAGATATTCGCCTAATGTCCTATGGCTTCTCTCGAGACTGCCATTGCTTTGTGGTTTGTAAGGAGTGGTAGATGTTTTCTTTATCTTCAGTAACCGACATGTTTCTTTGAAGACATCGCTAAGAAATTCTGTGCCACATTCGGTAACGAGGTTCTGAGGAATTCCGTGAAGGCATATGAATTTGGTAACGAAATGATATGCCACAATGTTAGCTTCATGATTTTCCATGGGGACTGGCCATGAAAATTTCGTGAGGTCATCTTGTAATGTTAAGATGTAAGCATTCATAGTACCATCGAATGATGGCGGTAAAAGACGTAGGGTGGTTTCTAGGCTTATCTGGTTGTCAGCCATTCTATCAGGAGGGGGAATAGGTGAACTGAAGTTCTGATTGATAAATAAGGACTGGAAATCTGGTTGTAAAAGATATGAATCTGAATTTAAATTATTGACTATAGAAATAGAGGAATTTGACCGTTTAATATTTGGACGAGGTTGGTTGATAGAATCAGAGAAAGTATGAGAACGACCTCGGGATTTTGGTGTAGTGGGAGATTCTGGAGACTCATCACTGGGATTATGTTTTACAATAGATGTTCTGGACGGGCCTGCTTGATTAAAATCAGAAATAAGATTTTCAGGGGGCTCAGACTTAAATAAGGTGACACTACACACTGCTCTAGAAAATTATCGGCATCACCCAATTTTCCAAAAGTATTATTTAATAATTCAGTTGAACTTTGTAAAACTTTCTGTATTATTATTATTTTTTTTTTTTAAACAAATTATGTATAAATACTTAACACTAGTGCACCCTTTTTATTATTAAAAATAATAATAGTAATATATTGTTCGTGCGAAAGACAAACATAATAATAGTAATATATTATTATACGTGAGAAAAAACAATTAAAAAGAATTCTTTTTTTTATTATTATTATTTGCTTACGATTTAATAAGCATAAATTAAAATAACTTACAGTACGATGAGGTGTACTACCATAATGGACATGATGTTAGCTGCTCTGCGGAGATGGTTTGAACGAAGATGATTCGTAGATTATCTGGGGAACCAATAGTGCAAACGAAAAAAGAATCGCACGTAGGCTTGACGTTTCTTCAATGATGGTCTACGCTCCGAAGCCGGTCACGCGGAGACCACATAAACTTGATTTGTGGGTTTCGAAGTATTTGTTGAACGGTAATTTATAAAATATTACAATATACTAATCGTTAGTATGTTCACTGTTTGAACGTAGTGGATTATATTATTATACACGTATCACGTTTTAGTTTTAGTTAGTTAACGGGTGGGCCCAGAATGGGCCCATGCACTCAGACCTACAGGTCCATTGTGCACACCCTCTCACCGAAGTCCTGTTTCACATAGTTTGTCATGCCCATGTCCTGCTTAGTTAATAACCTTCTAAGTTGAATAGTCCTGATTCCTTTATAAATCTCAGTAACTCTTTAATCCCAGTATCCTTGATTTCATCCACGTATCACGTTACGTCGCGTTGTAAACACCGGCTGGTGACGGCACTAGGTTAGTGGGTCAACGGTGTTTACAGAAGTAGAACACAACGGCGGCGACGGCATGACTCGGGGTATGAGTGGGGACTGCCTGGCGGCGGCACCACAAGCCGTGAATATAATAATAATATAAACTATTACTAACCGCTGTTAATGATTTTCTTGATTTTTGATTGAAGTTTGACCGATGTTTTTGATATTTGATTGATGGATTGTCTGGATTTTCTTGATGTTCCTGGTTTAATGGATTTTCTTGGTTTGCTGGATTTTCTGGATGATGAGTCCGACTACCGTTCAAGTACTTAAAAAAAACTATTATTATGATTACTTTTTCGGCACCGGAATCCTCGGATCCGTCCGCGTCTTACACACAATATATGATGCTCTGTTATTACAATTGCGAAATATCAATATAATGTAATCAACACTAAATATTTCAGGGGTTCATAACAGTATGCTTCAGCTTTATCTTGTTCACTGCGCGCCAAAGTGCCATCTTCCTTTCGGATGGGTGGTACATGACGCGAGGTCTTTTTAATCGTCTTGTGGCTTTCCATAACGAGTAATCGGAATCGGCTGTTACAGATAAGCCACACAAATACGATTTAAATGTTTCATTTTTCACTTCTTTGATTTTATCATGTAGCAATTTGCTGACTCGGTTTTATCGGTTTTAGTTCTGTGCCAAATTCGTCTTGCTCGCAGATTTATAGCATAGGTATTATTCGTGGTTACTTTGTAACTGATTTTTGCTGAATACAAGTACCACTGTTTTGACACAGTACCGCAGTTGTCTTCTTTGGATGCACTCGTTCTTCAGCCTTTTTGGAAATGTAGAAAAGAATATTGTAGTATAATTTGTATTAAATATTGTATAAAGCGTACATTGTTTTGTTTTTGTACATTCGTCTTATGTATATTAAAATTTGAAAAAGTGACTCATTGTAGGTAGTATGTATGTAGTCTTATTGATTATACTGTATTTTAGCTGAATATGATTCAAATTGGTAAAGTTGTATAAAATAATTATTTATAATAAACAAAATATGGGGATCGGGGTGATTTAAATAGAATAATTATTTTGTTTATGTAATATAAAATTGGATAAATGTTAGGTTAATATTTAGGTTGCTGGTTTTGACGAGATTAATGTGAATGATTTAAGTAATCTTGTATCACGATTTCTTCTCAGTTTTATTCTACCTACAGTTCTTAGTTACTCTCAAATGACAGTTTGACATTAGATGCAAGCAGTTTTATAAAACAATTATGATAAATACTTGCGATATTTATATATTTCTTTGGAATATTTTAAATATTAGGCATTTTATTTTTTACCGAAATTGTTTTTTACTAACGTATTTGCTCCTTCTCACAGGTTTTTTGGAAACATGTATCGTTATGTATTTTTACAAATAACATTGCCTTTTGCGTCAAACTTTAATATAACTGTTCCTATTATATTGTATGAATAAACTAGCTAAATAATATATATTATGTTCATTTATATTTTTTTCTGTACATTTTTATATTGTGCATTGTAGTTTTCATCGTCTATCGTAGAAGTGTGTTTCAGAATAACAAAAGTTAATTAAAACATTATGCAGAAATCTACTATTTTTATAATAGTTTTCATTATAATGGGTAATTCTTATGTGTATTTTTTGTTTACAATACATTCTTAGGTTCAATACTATAATTACTATAATTGTATGGCTTCTAAATTCTAATTAAATGACAAATTATGTTGAAAGGAGTTAACGCCATAGAAAAATTATTTTTATTTCAAAATTATGTAAACGAGTATGAGTTTATATGGAAACCTTATTTTATTATTTTTATTTAGTCACACAGGGTCGACCATATCCAAGTATGTTTATAAATGATATAATACTATACATTTTACATGCAATTGTATACAAGTTTTCTATTTAACTTGTACGTCCATTGTATAATATGACCGTGTAGTAATAATTAATATACACCTAAAAGTAGATAACAGTACCATTACAGATTACATTTATTGGTTGGTTTTTGGAGTATTTACACGGTACCAAAAGTAAACAAAATATTTGTTTAAAAAAATTATTTATTTATTTTATAATGAAAAGCTACAGCCAGCAAAATATTAATACGTGTAAAAAAGGACATCTAATCAACTATTATACTGCTATAAAAAATAATGTCATTTCTTTGCTGTTAAACTATAATTTTTTTTTTGTTGGTTAGGTGAAAACAATTCGATGGAGTCACAAAAGAAGCCGGGTAATTTCACGTGGTTTTATATTATTACAAGGGCCAAAACGCCAAATACGAATAAACTTATGGAGCACTCTTCCCTGGTATTTTTTGATACTTACTTTATGTGTCTGTTCCGACGAAAGGAATCAGTAAATCAATTTTTGTTCGTTTATTTTGAACTTTTTTATATAATTTAATGATCATATTTTTAGTTTTTTCATTTAATCTTTTTTTTAATCATTTTTTATAGTATTTTGAACAAAAAGAAAAATGTTAAAAATTAGTTTCTTTTGTAAAATAATTGATTTTTATCCGAGTTAAGTCAGCAAATTGAGTTTATAATTTAGTTTATAATTTTATACTTTTAGTAGGACCAAATTTTTAATAACATAGTCAAACTAGAAATAATAATAATATATTAAATATATTCTATCCATTGTTTTTGAAAAATATCAGGAATATTTGAAATATTGGAAAATGGTTTCATGCAACGTTTTATCCGCTCACGTGTTTTTTTAGAGACATAACCGTTCTATTATTTCCCAAATAACATTGCCATTTGCGTCATATTTAAATAATACTGTTGCTATATAGTTTGAAAAACATTTGTTAAATAATGTATGTTATATACATTTCAATATTTTTTTGAAACATTTGCTTCTAGTTTTAGTAATTGTACAAGTTCTTAAAATGAAAAACTAAAAATTAGAATTATTTTAGAAAAAAGGGTCTTATCCATACTGAATTATCTGTATAATTTTCATATGTATGCAAAATATTTGATAAAAATAATGATATTATTTTATAATGAAAGGTGATCTCCCAAAAATACTAACACTTAAAGAAATGGCGGAGTTACAAAGGAAACAGGGTAATTATACGTTTTTTATACAATGTAGAATAATATGTCTATATATAAAGAATTAAACTTATTTTCAAATATATCTTAAAATATATGCATACAATATTTTGAAAATATTTATATTTCTAAACAAGCACCCAGTATTAGTCCTGACTACAATTATTGTCGAATAATGGAAATTTGACTACCTAAAGTTAAGACGAGAAATATTATTAATTATCAAATTGCTTGTCACATATATTTCAAGATGTATTTGAAAATAAATTTATTTCATTAGAAGAACATATGTTTTTCTACATTGTGAAAACAGTATCATACAACAGATAATTAAAGGTTTTTTACAATCACTTAAAGTTAGCAAAACATTAATTTAATTTGCATTACATGTTGGTTTAGATAATAGACTGGTATATGTCCAAATAGGTACACCCTGTATAGTGTAATAGAATAGAAATCATTCTTTATCTATCTTCGAGTGCTATAATGTGTAAATACAAAAGCAATCATAAAAATAAAAAATCTTTCTCAGGGACAGTCGAACGAAAAATGGTTTGTCATACATATCTTATAAACTATTTCATAATAATATTAGTTAACTGGAATTCCACATATTTTTCTATATCTATTGTTAAAACTATATTTTCTAAAAAAAAATTGAAATATGGAAATTTTAAAAAGCATATAGTATACTTTTAGATATTTAAAAATGTTTTGAAACATTATAGAGATAAAAGTTCTACTAGACCAGATAAGTCTATAAAATTCAATAGGGGTTTAATTTTTTTATGTAAAAGCTGCACTAAAGTACTAAAAAATCGTATAAAACATAATTCCTATTTAAGCTCGTTTAATTTTTATTATTTTTAAATACTATTAGGTCAATTTAAAGTTAGCAAACATTAACTTATATGTATAATTTGTTGTATTATAGCTGGCGATAAAAAGCATTCAGGTATAGTATAGACTAGAGCTACCGATTACACGTGTAACACGTGTAGTTCGAATTGACGTGAAGAAGTTCGTGTAATTATAAGTACACATGTACCTGCAACTACAAGTATTCTTAAAACTGTAAGTTTTAATAAGACCTCTTATTTACGTAATACTACTCTTTAAATAATGTTTGTGACTAAGATATAGTATTATAGCCATTGGGTCAAGTTAGTGGAATCTAGGGTCCTACAAGTGTATTAATTACACGAACTTCTAAACGTCAATTCGCACTACACGAACCTTGTCCTACATGTGTACTACACAATACACGTGTAGAATCTTCGGTCCTAGTATAGACTGTAGAGTTACCTAGTGTGAACCCTTTTCCAAACAATATAAGTTCAAAGCACCAGGAATACATGAGATGTGTTAATATTTATTTACCGGAATAAGTATAGTATCCCTCTTAACAGTTTTAAAATCGTGTAAAAAATGTTATATTTAAAGCTATTAGTTTCTTACATATTCACTATTAAAAATGTTTTATTATTAAAAATTCTCAAATATATAAAAAATGTAATTTTGTTTGTTAGGATGGAGTTTAGTAAGAAATGGTATGTTGTTCGTCACTTATTACTTTGTTTCATTTAATTTTGTTTGCACAATTGAACTATGGTACCAAAAATATTGACGAAGAAAGCTAATTTATCTTGGACATCTTAAATCTGTTGTTCATTTATTTTGAAATGTTCGATTATTAATAGTTCTATAATCGTATATCTTTGAAACAAATTAATCATGTTGTAAAATATATTGTAATTTATTATATTATAATAAACACAAATTTTATGTTCATGTACATTGTGCAATATTTCAAACTTGACAATCAATTAACAGCTTTTAATAAACCCTGTTTCGAAAATGTGACCCACTTTTACTTTAAACTAATTTAGTGTGATATTATTTTCATCAAGTATTTCGATAGTTTCGATTAGATTTCATCATTTAAAAATGAGCACTAATTAATTTGGTTTATAATCTTCGTTATATTTTAAAATACCTAATACTTTATTTGCTTAAAAGCTAGCGGATTGGTCGAAATCTTTGGATGTGGAACGCCTAAGACAACAGAAACAACCGACGATTCGAGCTCTTCCAAAAGTAATAGTTACTTATGTTTTAAAGATAATTATTTTACATAAAAAAATTAAACGTTATTAATTTGGTGATTCACTTATATAGTCTTAAAACGTAAAATAGCATCGTTTAGCATTCAATTTGGTCACTATATTTTGAGCTTGATTTAAATTCGAAAACACAGTTTCCGTTTGCTTTGTATAGAAGATTGCGTTAGTCGAATTAGCAAATGTCCCTTTTTCATATAATGGAATTTATTATTTTCTTCCAAGGAAATTCCTTGACCGTGTCTTGATAAGGTCGTACCCTTTTTTTATATAGTTTAATATAAATTATATTATTATATATCACATATTTTATGTTCATGTATATTGTGCAATATTTCAATCTTGACAATTAATTAGCAGCTTTTAATAAACCCTGTTTCGAAAATGTGACCCACTTTTACTTTTAACTAAATTAGTGTGATGTTATTTTCAACAAGTTATGTACCTAGGCATAAAGGTTAGCATAGTTGTGCGACTTCGATTAGATATCATCATTTTGTGCTCATTTAAAAATATGCACTAATTAATTTTAATTTATAATATTCGTTATATTTTAAAATACCTAACACTTTATTTGCTTAAAAGCTTGCGGATTTCGCGAAACCTTGGGATGTGGAATGCCTAAGACAACAGAATTCACTGACGGTCCGATCTCTTCCAAAGGTAATAGTTACATATGTTTTAAAAATATTTATTTTAAATAAAAAAGTTAAACGTTATTAATTTGGTGATTCACTTGTATAGTCTTAAAACATAAAATAGCTTCGTTTAGTATTCAATTTGGTTCACTATATTTTGAACTTGATTGAAATTCGAAAACACAGTTTTCGTTTGCTCTGTATAGACGATTGCGTTAGTCGAATTAGCAAATGTCCCTTTTTCATCTTATGGAATTTATTATTTTCTTTCAAGGAAATTCCTTGACCGCGTTTTGATAATGTCGTACCCATTTTTTATATACTTTAATATTACTTATATTATTATAAAACACATATTTTATGTTCATGTATATTGTGCAATTAAGGTCCAAAAATGATCTTGAAAGGTATAGTATAGACTGTAGATTTAGCATAGTTGCCTAATGTGCACTTTCTTTATTATATTTGTAAAATGTAATAATTAATTTTCTGTATACAATTAACTTAGTTCTTTTTCTATTAAAAAGGTTTCAATGTTAAAAGTCCTCAAATAAATAAAATACGTTTTTTTGTATTTTAGCGCGTCCTCCGCGCATAAAAGAATCAAACAAAGGACCTTGTACATGTTTTGTAGGTAAGTATACTAAGTTCATTACATATTTTTAAAAATAATTTTTTTAATTAATATAGTTATCCTTATTAATTTGGTGATTCACTTATACATATAACCTATTTTTTTCTTTGAAGAGAATTCCTTGACAACTGTGGTCCGTCGTAATGAAACTTGTCCTCTACTAATACTACTGTTCAAATTTTATTATTATGATTGTCATTATATTTTAAAATATAATATTTTGTTAATCATTTTCATATATAATATAAAGTTAATATAATAACGTTTTGTATCGTGTTTAGAACTTCCTGAGAGACCAAATTAAGTTGTTAACATTAATTCTGTATACCATTAAGTCAATTATTTTTTTTATCATTGTCTTTTTCCCCCCTGTGATTTTCAATGAACTCTATCTCTAACACTTTAAGTTGAAACCACCATCATTACATGAGATGTGTTAATAATCTTCTACAGGAATTAGAATAGTATCCCGCTCAACAGTTTTAAAATCGTGTAAAACATGTCACATATAAAGCTATTATTTCCTAACATATTCACTATTATAAATGTTTTATTGTTGATATTTCCTAAATAAATAAGAAATGTTTTTTTTCTTTTTTAGGGAGTGACGTTTTATCAGAAGATGGTATGTTTTTACAAAAAATATATATATTTGTTTCATTTAATTTTGTTTGTGCAATTAAACTATGGTACCAAAAATGTTGACGACAAAAGCTTATTTTTCTTGGACGTCTTAAAACTTTTGTTTGTTTGTTTTGAAATGTTCGATTTTTTTTAAAAAAATTTAATGTTGCTGTATTATATTTTTTTAAAACACGACGAACTTGACAAAAATTAACAGCTTTTAACAGAACTTTGTTTCAAAATTATGACAGACCTTTACTTTGAACTGGGTTAGTGTGATGGTATCATCAATAACTTATGGACTGGGGCATAAAGGTTAACAAAGTTATGCAAATTCTGTTAAATTTACACAATCCATGCGTGTGTGATGATTGAAATTCGAAAATCCAGTTCTGTTAGCCCTAAAAATACGTTTGCGTTTCCGAGCATTTCTTATTTACGTATCAGTTAAGTTAAGGGAATTCCTTGACCACGTTTTGATAACGTCGTTAAAACGTTACATCGCTGTCTGCTGTAATAAAACTTATTCTCTGATATTACCAATTTAATTATATTACTATTATTGTCATTATATATTAAAATAATATATTTTGTTATTCATTGTCATATGTAATATTTATTATAATAATATTTTTGTATTGTGTTTAGAACATGCTGCGAATGAATGTGTGATTAGCAATTTCCCATTACATAACTTTCGCCATTGTCGAGATTGTCCTTATCATTAATCATAAGGTAAACTAATCTAATCGTTACATAGATTATTACATACATATATAGTTCTTATACTATAAAATATCATTCCTTAGAGACTTTTTGTAAATACAAAACACAATTAGTTTACATTGTTTTTTTGTAACATTATACGAACTTATTCTATTTAAGCTATGGATTAATAAGAATTTTTTTTTTTTTTTGATAGAAAGAATTTAATGACAACAATCTAATTTCGCAGAAATATACAGTTTAAAATAAATATAAATGTAGAAAATTAAATTGTGTAAACTATTACTAAACAAAAAACATATATTTCAAGGATTCATAATAAACTTCTTCTATCTGGCAAATTTAAAATGTATTGTTTTGCATTAGTGTAAGTTTTCAAACTAGGTTACATTTTTGCACCAGATTTTATTATTGTAGCTTTGCTTAAGTACAATGTGAATATATCGTTATAGCCTGTAACAACATTTTTCATAATCTCGAAGAAGATTGTCTAGATAAATCGATGGATCAAATTAAGATATAATAATTATGATTGGACGAGGCGCTTTAAATGTGACATATTACTTTTTAACACTCGGTTTGAAGTTTATTTATATGATTTAAGCTCGAAGGTTCGGCGAAAATATAAAAGTTTATGAATCGATACACGCAATTTCAATAACAAAATAGTAAATAACTAATACAGTTTACATAAAGCTTACAAATCTACCATTCCACCCGTTAACAATTTCAAATTTAAATATATATATATATATATATTGTGCCATAGTTAACCATAGTTTTAGTTGGACCAAATTTGTTTATTTTGGAGAGTTACATAATCACCTTAAATTATAGGTTTAATAATATATTTAACATTTTGACTTGTTGTGTTCGAAAAATATCAGAAATATTTAAAATATTGGAAAATAATTTTACGCAACGCTAACCAAATTTGATTATTGCTAACGAAAATATTTAATCCGCACACGTGGTTTTTTAGATACATGAATGTTCTGTTATTTTCAAAATAACATTGCCATTTGCATTATTTATTAATAACACCTTGGTTGTATAGTTTGAATAACATTTATTATATAATGTATATTATATCTATTTAAATGTTTATCAATACAAACGTTTCCATATTATATAATTGTAAATGTTTATAAAAGGAAAAACTAAAAATTATAATCATTTTAATAAAAGATAGTCCCTCCCGTCCCTACTATGTCCGGACCCCACTGTTCGGACTTTTTACCTTTTATTCGATTATTTTGTATACATTTTGTACACACAATTGTTTTATCAGCAAGTCTAGCAATCAGTCATCATTTTGTTTGGTATGTGCTTTGGGGGGGGGGGGGGGTTAAATTGGAAAAAGTTTTTGGTAAATGTTAAATGTAATACATAAAATTGCTGTGCGTGATTTGGTGTTAAATACCACATGAGTTTTGCGTATATTTGAATAACCCTAGGGTAAACGACGAAAAGGTGTTAACACCAACAGCGGGAACGGTACCAATACATAATTTGTTTTTGTATTTGGTCGTATGTTGTGAAAAAAATTTGTAAATATTTAAATTCTGTACGTGAAATTAAGATGAATTTTATTTTTTACACCACAATTGTAACATATGCGTTAAAACATGTTGATTTTGGTAATACGTATATTGTTTGTCATTTATATATGACCAACAAGTAACTGTGTGAATAATTCAGTACCTAACTGTTTTTCCCTTATTTCGATAAATAATTTGTATAACACATTCACACTGTGATTTTAGTACGATCCGGTGTAATAAAATAATATTAAATTATTTTAAAAGTCTAATAATTTAGTAGATCAAAACTGTAAAGCTAAAAAAATTATAAAAAAAAAATTAAATCATTTAAGATAGTTTTAAAGTTGGTAAGTACCCTTTGAAAACATTTCAAATATAAAGCCAAAATCAGATAATTCACACTACGATACCATCAATCATTTAAATCAACTGTTGTTGTAGATGTTAAATTGTTAAAACAAGTAGTTTTTATACAACTATAAATAAACTTTAACCACAATAAAAATATACTTATTTCACTCATAAGTATATTTTTGTTGTGTGAATTAAACCGCAATAAAAAAAACTGTTTAATTAAACCATTATTATTCTTATGTATTGAAAAAGCGCAGTAGAGGTCTGGTCAACGGTTTTATATAATGCGGTGATGTTTTTGTTTTGTTTTATTATTACATTTTAGTTATATATATACATACGTTTAACGTGTCAAACTTAATAAATGTGTAACTCTAATTGTGAAATCACTCTACTAATTGTAAGTATAATGTAATGTCATACGCAAAACCAGTAAATATATAATGTATATACTAGCTGCGTTATGTGGCGTAACTCTGGTAAAAATATATAATAATCAATTAATAGTAATTGGAAGTGAGTAGAATTTTAAAAAAAATAATTTTTTATATTTTGTTAATAATATTACAACAATTTGTTTGTGATCTGAGATGGAATATTATATTTCTAGAATTACACGAATACTGTACATCCCAATCATGTGTTAGGCTTAAAAACTACTTTAGGAACGTTCCCTAACTTTCTGGATTTTCCTTGCAAAAACTGTATCATTCTCGAAGAGTAAGCGTAATTCTATTAAAGAGTTAAGGGTAAAAATTACTTTAAGAACGTTCTAGGACGTTCCGTAACTTTTTCGAAAATGTCTGAACTCTGTAGAAATATTTGGAACATTCTCGATGAGTAAATATAGATTGCGTAGTGAATTGTACGTAAGTAGAATAGGAAAGTGATTTGTAGCTTGCTCAGTAAATATGCTTTTAGTTTTATTTAACAAAAATGTGAAGTTGAGCAAAATATTTTTTATAAAAAAAAAAAAATGTGATGTTACAATAGTATGTATCATTATAATGTATTATTCTATGCATTCAGTTAAATAAAATAATTATGATAAATGCATTTGATATCTATATATAACAAATTGCTACGCAAATTTTTTTTTCTACGTCTATGCGGCTCAACATAAAATACTGATGATTTTTTTAATTTTTTAAAATTAAAATGTTTCAGCATATTACATGCTATTACAAGTTTTCTTACGCTCTAATTACATATTACAAATTAAGTTACTAATTACAATTAGTTTATGTTATTGTGATAATGATGTTTTCATGTTGATATTAGTTAATAGGTTATTTTAGTAGTAATTTAAAGTTGATCTTCATCTTCACTTGAACCTGATAGAAGAAGATCTTGTGGTAGACGTGGTTTTAAACGCCGATTTTTCGTTTTGTTTCCCAGGTTGTAGAAACGTGCGCCACCGGATGTATGTGTGGCTGACTTATTGTATAATATCATCAGCTACCACGCCACCTGTATGAAGTTGATAACAAAACCATATTTCGTCGCTATATTCATGACGTACCGCGATCAACGATAATATACACATGACCGGTATTTCTTTGTAATATTTTCTTTACTCTTACTTGTATTTTTATTCTGTACCGTTGCGTACCTTTTATTTATGTAAAACTTTATTATTATTTGTTGGTTAACCGTGTGCAATTATTTTAATAAACTATTATTCTTTGTATTATTATAATCAACCTCTTTTTATATTTAATAGTTTAACTAACACGGGTTAAAAACCACAGTATTGAGATTTGCGTGAAAGTTTTTCAGTTGACTCTCAAATGACAGTTTGACATAGATGCAAGCAGTTTTATAAAACAATTATGATAAATACTTGCGATATTTGTATATTACATTGGAATATTTTAAATATTAGGCATTTTATTTTTTACCGAAATTGTTTATTTCTAACGTAATGTTTACTCCTTCTTACAGGTTTTTTGGAAACATGTATCGTTTTGTTTTTTTACAAATAACATTGCCTTTTGCGTCAAACTTTAATATAACTGTTCCTATTATATTGTATGAATAAACTAGCTAAATAATATATATTATGTTCATTTATATTTTTTTCTGTACATTTTTATATTGTGTATTGTAGTTTTCATCGTCAATCGTATAAGTGTGTTTCAGAATAACAAAAGATAATTCAAATATTATGCAGAAATCTACTATTTTTATAATAGTTTTCATTATAATGGGTAATTCTTATTTGTATTTTTTGTTTACAATACATTCTTAGGTTCAATACTATAATTACTATAATTGTATGGCTTCTAAATTCTAATTAAATGACAAATTATGTTGAAAGGAGTTAACGCCATAGAAAAATTATTTTTATTTCAAAATTATGCAAACGAGTATGAGTTTATATGGAAACCTTATTTTATTATTTTTATTTAGTCACACAGGGTCGACCATATCCAAGTATGTTTATTAATGATATAATACTATACATTTTACATGCAATTGTATACAAGTTTTCTATTTAACTTGTACATCCATTGTATAATATGACCGTGTAGTAATAATTAATATACACCTAAAAGTAGATAACAGTACCATTACAGATTACATTTATTGGTTGGTTTTTGGAGTATTTACACGGTACCAAAAGTAAACAAAATATTTGATTAAAAAAATTATTTATTTATTTCATAATGAAAAGCTACAGCCAGCAAAATATTAATACGTGTAAAAAAGGACATCTAATCAACTATTATACTGCTATAAAAAATGATGTCATTTGTTTGCTAGTAAACAGTACATTTTTTTTGTTGGTTAGGTGAAAACAATTCGATGGAGTCACAAAAGAAGCCGGGTAATTTCACGTGGCATTATACTATTACAAGGGCCAAAATGCCAAATACGAATTAACTTATGGAGCACACCTCCCCGGAATTTTTTGATACTCACTTAATGTGTCTGTTCCGACGAAAGGAATCAGTAAATCAATTTTTGTTCGTTTTTTTTGAACCTTTTTATACATTTAAATGATCATATTTTTAGTTTTTTCCTTTAATCTTTTTTTTAATCATTTTTTATAGTATTTTGAACAAAAAGAAAAATGTTAAAAATTAGTTTCTTTTGTAAAATAATTGATTTTTATTCGAGTTAAGTCAGCAAATTGAGTTTATAATTTTATACTTTTAGAAGGACCAAATGTTTAATAACACAGTCAAACTAGAAATAATAATAATATATTAAATATATTCTACCCATTGTTTTCGTAAAATATCAGGATTATTTGAAATATTGGAAAATGGTTTCATGCAACGCTAACCAAAATTGTTTATTGCTATTCAAATGTTTTATCCGCTCATGTGTTTTTTTAGAGGTATAACCGTTCTATTATTTCCCAAATAACATTGCCATTTGCGTCATACTTTAATAATACTGTTGCTATATAGTTTGATAAACATTTGTTAAATAATGTATGTTATATATTTCTTTATTTTTTTGACACATTTGCATCTAATTTTAGTAATTGTACAAGTTTTTAAAATGACAAACTAAAAATTAGAATTATTTTAGAAAAAAGGGTCTTATCCATAATGAATTATCTGTATAATTTTCATATGTTTGCAAAATATTTGATAAAAATAATGATATATTTATAATGAAAAGGTGATCTCCCAAAAATACTCACACTAAAAGAAATGGCGGAGTTACAAAGGAAACAGGGTAATTATACGTTTTTTTATACAATGTAGAGTAGAATGTATATATCTAAATAATTAACTTATTTTCAAATATATCTTTAAATATCTGTATACTATAGTTTAAAATTGTTTATACTTCTAAACAATCATCCAGTATTAGCCCTGACTACAATTATTGTCGCAATAAAGAACAAATCGTTTACCTAAAGTTTAGACGAGAAATATTAATAATTATCAAATTGCTTGTCACATATATTTCAAGATGTATTTGAAAATAAATTTATTTCATTAGAAGAACATATGTTATTCTACATTGTGAAAACAGTATCATACAACAGATAATTAAAGGTTTTTTACAATCACTTAAAGTTAGCAAAACATTAATTTAAATAGCATTACATGTTGGTTTAGATGTGATGGTCCAAATAGGTACACCCTGGATAGCGTAATAGAATAGAAATCATTCTTTATCTTTCTTCGAGTGCTATAATGTGTAAATACAAAAGCAATCCATAAAAAAAAAATCTTTCTCAGAGAAAGTCGAACGAAAAATGGTTTGTGATACATATCTTATAAACTATTTCATAATAATATTAGTTAATTGGAATTCCACATATTTTTCTATATATATATAGATATATATACATAGAGAAATAATAATATATTTTTAACAATAAATTGTTAAAAATATATTTTCTAAAAAAAAATTGAAATATGGAAATTTTAAAAAGCATATAGTTTTCTTTTAGATATTTAAAAAGTAATATTTAAAATTTTTTTTATACATTATAGAGATAAAAGTTATACAGTATACTAAACCAGAAAGGTCTATAAAATTCAATAGGGTTTTAATTTTTTTATGTAAAAGCTGCACTAAAGTACAAACAATTTTTTTGATAATCACTTTGTGTGTCTGTTCCGACAAAAGCAATATTTTTCTTCAGTAAATTAATTTTTATTCGTTTATTTTGAACCTTTTTATAAAATTTAATGATCATATTTTTAATAACACAGTCAAACTAGAAATTAATGCGCCCTTATATTAACCATAGTTTTAGTTGAAAAACTTTGTATGTTTTGGACAGTAACTTAATTACATTAATTTAAAGATTAAATATAATATTTAATACTTCTACCCATTGTTTTCGAAAAATATCAGGAATATTTGAAAACGCTAATCAAAATTGTTTATTGCTAACAAAACGTTTTATCCGCTCACGTGTTTTTTAGAGGCATAGCCGTTCTATTATTTCCCAAATAACATTGTCACTTGCGTCATACTTTAATAGCACTGTTGCTATACAGTTTGAAAAACATTTGTTAAAAAATCTATGTTATACACAATTGAATATTTTTTTGACACATTGCTTCTAGTTTTAGTAATTGTACAAGTTTTTAAATGGCAAACTAAAAATTAGAATTATTTTAGAAAAAAAGGGTCTTATCCATAATGAATTATCAGTATAATTTTCATATGTATGCAAAATATTTGGTAAAAATAATGATTTATTTATTTTATAATGAAAAGGTGATCTCCCAAAAATACTCACACTAAAAGAAATGGCGGAGTTACAAAGGAAACAGGGTAATTATACGTTTTTTTATACAATGTAGAATAATATGTGTATATCTAAAGAATTAAACTTATTTTCAAATATATCTTTAAATATATGTATACTATAGTTTAAAATTGTTTATACTTCTAAACAATCATCCAGTATTAGCCCTGACTACAATTATTGTCGCAATAAAGAACAAATCGTTTACCTAAAGTTTAGACGAGAAATATTAATAGTTATCAAATTGCTTGTCACATATATTTCAAGATGTATTTGAAAATAAATTTATTTCATTAGAAGAACATATGTTATTCTACATTGTGAAAACAGTATCATACAACAAATAATTAAAGGTTTTTTGCAATCACTTAAAGTTAGCAAAACATTAATTTAATTTGCATTACATGTTGGTTTAGATAATAGACTGGTATATGTCCAAATAGGTACACCCTTTATAGTGTAATAGAATAGAAATCATTCTTTATCTTTCTTCGAGTGCTCTAATGTGTAAATACAAAAGCAATCCATAAAAATAAAAAATCTTTCTCAGAGAAAGTCGAACGAAAAATGGTTTGTGATACATATCTTATAAACTATTTCATAATAATATTAGTTGATTGGAATTCCACATATTTTTCTATACCTATTGTTAAAACTATATTTTCTAAAAAAAAATTGAAATATGGAAATTTTAAAAAGCATATAGTATATTTTTAGATATTTAAAAATGTTTTGAAACATTATAGAGATAAAAGTTCTACTAGACCAGATAAGTCTATAAAATTCAATAGGGGTTTAATTTTTTTATGTAAAAGCTGCACTAAAGTACTAAAAATCGTATAAAACATAATTCCTATTTAAGCTCGTTTAATTTTTATTGTTTTTAAATACTATTATGTCAATTTAAAGTTAGCAAACATTAACTTATATGTATAATTTGTTGTATTATAGCTGGCGATAAAAAGCATTCAGGTATAGTATAGACTAGAGCTACCGATTACACATGTAACTTGTGTGGTTCGAATTGACGTGTAGAAGTTCGTGTAATTATAAGTACACGTGTACCTGCAACTACAAGTATTCTTAAAACTGTAAGTTTTAATAAGACCTCTTATTTTTGTAATACTACTCTTTAATTAATGGTGGTCACTTAGATATAGTATTATAGCCATTGGGTCAAGTTAGTAGAATCTAGGGTCCTACAAGTGTATTAATTACACGAACTTCTAAACGTCTGTTTGCGCATAGGATCTTACGGGAAGTTGAACTAAAAGTAAGTTAATTTTGCACTAACAACGACTAGTGGACTGTATCATTTTACTATATAAAATTTATTATTTTTCTTACACAACGGAGCGGCATAGTCAAGCTTGCCCGAGTTCGCGTGGCTAAGCTTATACATTAAATAAACCGGTCCTAACAATAACGCGTACAAACGGTCTAGCCGATTACGATAAAAGGTAGAAGGGAGCATACTTAACAACGTCAATTTGAACTACACGAACCTTGTCCTACATGTGTTTTTAAAATACACGTGTAGAATCGTCGGTCCTAGTATAGACTGTAGAGTTACCTAGTGTGAACCCTTTTCCTAACACTATAAGTTCAAACCACCAGGAATACATGAGATGTGTTAATATTTATTTACTGGAATAAGTATAGTATCCTTCTTAACAGTTTTAAAATCGTGTAAAAAATGTTATATTTAAAGCTATTAGTTTCTTACATATTCACTATTAAAAATGTTTTATTATTAAAAATTCTCAACTATATAAAAAATGTAATTTTGTTTGTTAGGATGGAGTTTAGTAAGAAATGGTATGTTGTTCGTCACTTATTACTTTGTTTCATTTAATTTTGTTTGCACAAATGAACTATGGTACCAAAAATATTGACGAAGAAAGCTAATTTATCTTGGTCATCTTAAATCTGTTGTTCATTTATTTTGAAATGTTCGATTATCAATAGTTCTATAATCGAATATTTTTGAAACAAATTAATCATGTTGTAAAATATATTGTAATTTATTATATTATAATAAAACACATATTTTATGTTCATGTACATTGTGCAATATTTCAAACTTGATAATCAATTAACAGCTTTTAATAAACCCTGTTTCGAAAATGTGACCCACTTTTACTTTAAACTAGATTAGTGTGATGTTATTTTTAACAAGTTTTGTACCTTGGCATAAAGGTTAGCATAGTTGTGCGACTTCGATTAAATATCATCATTTCGTGCTCATTTAAAAATATACACTAATGAATTTTGATTTATAATCTTCGTTATATTTTAAAATACCTAATATTCTTTATTTGCTTAAAAGTTAGCGGATTGGTCGAAATCTTTAGATGTGGAACGCCTAAGACAACAGAAACAACCAACGTTTTGAGCTCTTCCAAAAGTAATAGTTAATTATGTTTTAAAGATAATTATTTTACATAAAAAAGTTAAACGTTATTAATCTGGTGATTCACTTGTATAGTCTTAAAACATAAAATTGCATCGTTTAGCATTCAATTTGGTTCACTATATTTTGAACTTGATTTAAATTCGAAAACACAGTTTCCGTTTGCTTTGTATAGAAGATTGCGTTAGTCGAATTAGCAAATGTCACTTTTTCATACAATGGAATTTATTATTTTCTTCCAAGGAAATTCCTTGACCGCGTCTTGATAATGTCGTACCCTTTTTTATATACTTTAATATAAATTATATTATTATATATCATATATTTTATGTTCATGTATATTGTGCAATATTTCAATCTTGACAATTAATTAGCAGCTTTTAATAAACCCTGTTTCGAAAATGTGACCCACTTTTACTTTTAACTAGATTAGTGTGATGTTATTTTCAACAAGTTATGTACCTAGGCATAAAGGTTAGCATAGTTGTGCGACTTCGATTAGATATCATCATTTTGTGCTCATTTACAAATATGCACTAATTAATTTAATTTATAATCTTCGTTATTTTTTTAAATACCTTATACTTTATTTGCTTAAAAGCTTGCGGATTTGTCGAAACCTTGGGATGTGGAATGCCTAAGACAACAGAAACCACTGACGTACCGAGCACTTCCAAAGGTAATAGTTACTTGAAATTCGAAAACACAGTTTTCGTTTGCTTTGTATAGACGATTGCGTTAGTCGAATTAGCAAATGTCCCTTTTTCATATTATGGAATTTATTATTTTCTTCCAAGGAAATTCCTTGACCGCGTCTGGATAATGTCGTACCCTTTTTTTATATACTTTAATATAAATTATATTATTATATATCACATATTTTATGTTCATGTATATTGTGCAATAAAGGTAATGATCTTGAAAGGTATAGTATAGACAGTAGATGTAGCATAGTTACCTAATGTGCACTTTCTTTATTATTTTTGTAAAATGTAATAATTAATTTTCTGTATACAATTAACTTAGTTCTTTTTTTATTAAAAAGGTTTTAATGTTAAAAGTCCTCAAAAAAATAAAATCGTTTTTTTTGTATTTTAGCGCGTCCTCCGCGCATAAAAGAATCAAACAAAGGACCTTGTACATGTTTTGTAGGTAAGTATACTACAGTCTAAGGCTAAGTTCATTACATATTTTTAAAAATAATTTTTTTAATTAAAATAGTTGTCCTTATTAATTTGGTGATTCTCTCTTCTTTGAAGAGAATTTCTTGACAACTGTGGTCCATCGTAATGAAACTTGTCCTCTACTAATACTACTGTTTGAATTTTATTATTATGATAGTCATTATATTTTAAAATATAATATTTTGTTAATCATTTTCATATATAATATCAGTTAATATAATAACGTTTTGTATCGTGTTTAGAACTTCCTGAGAGAGACCAAATTAAGTTGTTAACATTAATTCTGTATACCATTAAGTCAATTATTTTTCTTATCATTGTCTTTTTCCCCCATGTGATTTTCAACGAACTCTTTCTCTAACACTATAAGTTGAAACCACCATCATTACATGAGATGTGTTAATAATCTTCTACAGAAATTAGAATAGTATCCCGCTTAACTGTTTTAAAATCGTGTAAAACATGTCACATATAAAGCTATTATTTCCTAACATATTCACTATTAAAAATGTTTTATTGTTGATATTTCTTAAATAAATATGAAATGTTTTTTTTCTTTTTTAGGGAGTGAAGTTTTATCAGAAGATGGTATGTTTTTACAAAAAATATATATATTTGATTCATTGATTTTTGTTTGTGCAATTAAACTATGGTACCAAAAATGTTGACGACAAAAGCTTATTTTTCTTGGACGTCTTAAAACTTTTGTTTGTTTGTTTTGAAATGTTCGAATTTTTTGAAAAAATTTAATGTTGCTGTATTATATTTTTTTAAAACACGACGAACTTGACAAAAATTAACAGCTTTTAACAGAACTTTGTTTCAAAATTATGACAGACCTTTACTTTGAACTGGGTTAGTGTGATGGTATCATCAATAACTTATGGACTGGGGCATAAAGGTTAACAAAGTTATGCAAATTCTGTTAAATTTACACAATCCATGCGTGTGTGATGATTGAAATTCGAAAATCCA
The DNA here is from genome assembly GCF_023614345.1 of Adelges cooleyi. NCBI lineage: Eukaryota > Metazoa > Arthropoda > Insecta > Hemiptera > Adelgidae > Adelges > Adelges cooleyi. The sequence goes on from NW_026096508.1 coordinate 82,597, forward strand.
GTTCTGTTAGCCCTAAAAATACGTTTGCGTTTCCGAGCATTTCTTATTTACGTATCAGTTAAGTTAAGGGAATTCCTTGACCACGTTTTGATAACGTCGTTAAAACGTTACATCGCTGTCTGCTGTAATAAAACTTATTCTCTGATATTACCAATTTAATTATATTACTATTATTGTCATTATATATTAAAATAATATATTTTGTTATTCATTGTCATATGTAATATTTATTATAATAATATTTTTGTATTGTGTTTAGAACATGCTGCGAATGAATGTGTGATTAGCAATTTCCCATTACATAACTTTCGCCATTGTCGAGATTGTCCTTATCATTAATCATAAGGTAAACTAATCTAATCGTTACATAGATTATTACATACATATATAGTTCTTATACTATAAAATATCATTCCTTAGAGACTTTTTGTAAATACAAAACACAATTAGTTTACATTGTTTTTTTGTAACATTATACGAACTTATTCTATTTAAGCTATGGATTAATAAAAATTTTTTTTTTTTTTTGATAGAAAGAATTTAATGACAACAATCCAATTTCGCAGAAATATACAGTTTAAAATAAATATAAATGTAGAAAATTAAATTGTGTAAACTATTACTAAACAAAAAACATATATTTCAAGGATTCATAATAAACTTCTTCTATCTGGCAAATTTAAAATGTATTGTTTTGCTTTAGTGTAAGTTTTCAAACTTGGTTACTATTTTTGCACCCGATTTTATAATTGTAGCTTTGTTTAAGTACAATGTGAATATATCGTTATAGCCTGTAACAACATTTTTCATAATCTCGAAGAAGATTGTCTAGATAAATCGATGGATCAAATTAAGATATAATAATTGTGATTGGACGAGGCGCTTTAAATGTGACATATTATTTTTTAACACTCGGTTTTAAGTTTATTTATATGATTTAAGCTCGAAGGTTCGGCGAAAATATAAAAGTTTATGAATCGATACACGCAATTTCAATAACAAAATAGTAAATAACTAATACAGTTTACATAAAGCTTACAAATCTACCATTCCACCCGTTAACAATTTCAAATTTAAATATATATATATATATATTGTGCCATAGTTAACCATAGTTTTAGTTGGACCAAATTTGTTTATTTTGGAGAGTTACATAATCCCCTTAAATTATAGGTTTAATAATATATTTAACATTTTGACTTGTTGTGTTCGAAAAATATCAGAAATATTTATAATATTGGAAAATAATTTTACGCAACGCTAACCAAATTTGATTATTGCTAACGAAAATATTTTATCCGCACACGTGGTTTTTTAGATATATGAATGTTCTATTATTTTCAAAATAACATTGCCATTTTGCGTCATATATTAATAACACCTTTGCTGTATAGTTTGAATAACATTTATTATATAATGTATATTATATCTATTTAAATGTTTATCGATACAAACGTTTCCATATTATATAATTGTTAATGTTTATAAAAATAAAAACTAAAAATTATAATCATTTTAATAAAAGATAGTCCCTCCCGTCCCTACTATGTCCGGACCCCACTGTTCGGACTTTTTACCTTTTATTCGATTATTTTGTATACATTTTGTACACACAATTGTTTTATCAGCAAGTCTAGCAATCAGTCATCATTTTGTTTGGTATGTGCTTTGGGGGGGGGGGGGGGTTAAATTGGAAAAAGTTTTTGGTAAATGTTAAATGTAATACATAAAATTGCTGTGCGTGATTTGGTGTTAAATACCACATGAGTTTTGCGTATATTTGAATAACCCAAGGGTAAACGACGAAAAGGTGTTAACACCAACAGCGGGAACGGTACCAATACATAATTTGTTTTTGTATTTGGTCGTATGTTGTGAAAAAAATTTGTAATTATTTAAATTCTGTACGTGAAATTAAGATGAATTTTATTTTTTACACCACAATTGTAACATATGCGTTAAAACATGTTGATTTTGGTAATACGTATATTGTTTGTCATTTATATATGACCAACAAGTAACTGTGTGAATAATTCAGTACCTAACTGTTTTTCCCTTATTTCGATAAATAATTTGTATAACACATTCACACTGTGATTTTAGTACGATCCGGTGTAATAAAATAATATTAAATTATTTTAAAAGTCTAATAATTTAGTAGATCAAAACTGTAAAGCTAAAAAAATTATAAAAAAAAAATTAAATAATTTAAGATAGTTTTAAAGTTGGTAAGTACCCTTTGAAAACATTTCAAATATAAAGCCAAAATCAGATAATTCACACTACGATACCATCAATCATTTAAATAAACTATTGTTGTAGATGTTAAATTGTTAAAACAAGTAGTTTTTATACAACTATAAATAAACCCTAACCACAATAAAAATATACTTATTTCACTCATAAGTATATTTTTATTGTGTGAATTAAACCGCAATAAAAAAAACTGTTTAATTAAACCATTATTATTCTTATGTATTGAAAAAGCGCAGTAGAGGTCTGGTCAACGGTTTTATATAATGCGGTGATGTTTTTGTTTTGTTTTATTATTACATTTTAGTTATATATATACATACGTTTAACGTGTCAAACTTAATAAATGTGTAACTCTAATTGTGAAATCACTCTACTAATTGTAAGTATAATGTAATGTCATATGCAAAACCAGTAAACCAGTAAATATATAATGTATATACTAGCTGCGTTATGAGACGTAACTCTGGTAAAAATATATAATAATTAATTAATAGTAATTGGAAGTGAGTAGAATTTTTAAAAAAATAATTTTTTATATTTTGTTAATAATATTACAACAATTTGTTTGTGATCTGAGATGGAATATTATATATTTGGAATATTCTTGATGAGTAAATATAGATTGCGTAGTGAATTGGACGTAAGTAGAATAGGAAAGGGCTTGCTCAGTAAATATGCTTTTAGTTTTATTTAACAAAAAATGTGAAGTTGAGCCAAATATTTTTTATTAATAAAAGCTATATAAAAAAAAATTAATGTGATGTTCTAATAGTATTTATCATTATAATGTATTATTCTATGCATTCAGTTGAATAAAATAATTATGATAAATGCATTTGATATCTATATATTACAAATTGCTACCCAAATTTTATTTTCTACGTCTTTGCGGCTCGACATAAACTACTAATGATTTTTTAAATTTATTTTATTTATTAAAATTAAAATGTTTCAGCATATTACATGCTATTACAAGTTTTCTTACGCTCTAATTACATATTACAAATTAAGTTACTAAATACAATTAATTTATGATATTGTGATTATGATGTTTTCATGTTGATATTAGTTAATAGGTTATTTTAGTAGTAATTTAAAGTTGATCTTTATCTTCACTTGAGTCTGATAGAAGAAGATCTTGCGGTAGACGTGGTTTTAAACGCCGATTTTTCGTTTTGTTTCCCAGGTTGTAGAAACGTGCGCCATCGGATGTGTTGAGATTTGCGTGAAAGTTTTTCAATTGGTTTTTTTTCCAGTCTTGTATAAGAAGGATTACTGTATCGTTGTGTATTTGTCTATTCCTCATAAACCATGGGGCTTTTAGACATATTATCAAAAATTTATTTTGAAGGATTTGAATTTTGTTGATTTTGGTAGTATTATTGATGTGTACAGTAAGATGGACGATTTCATTTGGAGGGTTGATATAAAGTTAACTAAGGGGTAAAGTGTGTTCATTCTTGCTTAGCCTTGGGTAAGTTTTTTGTATGGCATGCCAAAAATCGAAAGTACATCGCCATACAATGAGCCCGGTAGGCACCTTTCCTTTGCCAAGTACACGTTTTTCTCATTTGAATATTGACTTGGTCGGACCACTCGTTATGTCAAAGGGCAATACGTACTGCTTAACAGTAGTAGACCGTTTTTCCCGGTGGCCGGGTGCCTTTCCAATACCCGACATTAAAACGGAAACTGTTATTCAAGCGCTCTTCGCTGGATGGATTGCACGTCACGGCGCCCCAGACTACGTTACCACCGATCAAGGCGGACAATTTGAGTCTACAGCATTCAACAAATTTGCTGCAGCTTTAGGCGCCAAACGGATTCGTACGACGGCGTACCATCCGGCCGCAAATGGATTAGTTGAACGCCTACACCGGCCCTTAAAAGCTGCAATTAGGGCACACGAAACGGAACGTTGGGTAAAAGTCCTTCCTTTAATTCTGTTAGGTTTTCGAGCGAGCATTAAAGAAGACTTGGGCGTAACACCAGCAGAGATGGTCTATGGAGCCACTCTACGACTCCCAGGTGATTTCCTGCACACTAACAGAAAATATGTCGATCCAGTTACGTTCGTTGGAAAGCTGAAGGACGATATGCGGGAGTTACGACCCGTTCCCACGTCAAATCATTCGAAGAGAAATGTATTCATCCATCCAGAACTCAAGGAGTGTACGCACGTCTTCCTCCAAAAAGACAATCTTATTAAATCGCTAGAGCCACCATACGACGGACCTTTTAAGGTCATGGAAAGGGATAATAAAGTTTTCAAAATTCAAGCTGGCAAGAATTTAGTAAACGTTACTATTGATCGGATTAAGCCATGCTTCCTAGTTAATCCGACCGTAGAAGAGGAGTACCAAGCCAACAACATCGTCCAGTCAGACCAAGCTCTAGTGGTGCAACAACCAGAGTCGGATGCAGCATCAGTTAGGCTTTAGAAGACATCCCGGTCAGGACGAGTCATTCGCTTTCCTAGGAGGTTCCTGTCGTGAAGTCCACTAGGAGGGGAGTACTGTGGCGGACTTATTGTATAATATCATCAGCTACCGCGCTACCTGTATGAAGTTGATAACAAAACCACATTTCGTCGCTATATTCATGACGTACCGCGATCAATGATAATATACACATGACCGGTATTTCTTTGTAATATTTTCTTTACTCTTACTTGTATTTTTATTCTGTACCGTTGCGTACCTTTTTTTCATGTAAAACTTTATTATTATTTGTTGGTTAACCGTGTGCAATTATTTTAATATACTATTATTCTTTGTATTATTATAATCAACCTCTTTTTATATTTAATAGTTTAACTAACACGGGTTAAAAACCACAGTATTGAGATTTGCGTGAAAGTTTTTCAATTTGATTTTTTTCCAGTCTTGTATAGGAAGGATTACCGTATCGTTGTGTATTTGTCTATTTCTCATAAACCATGGGGCTTTTAGACATATTATCAAAAATTTATTTTGAAGGATTTGAATTTTGTTGATTTTGGTAGTATTATTGATGTGTACAGTAAGATGGACGATTTCATTTGGAGGGTTGATAAAAAGTTAACTAAGGGGTAAAGTGTGTTCATTCTTGCTTAGCCTTGGGTAAGTTTTTTGTTTATATGAATTTTCCATGTCAGTTTTTCGTCTAAAAACACTCAAGCTACTTGACAGAGTCATCTTTATTGTTCCATTGTATTGGTTGATTATCAATGTGAATGGGTTGGGGATCTTTGTATCGTTTAAGGGAAAATATTTTTGCTGCGCTTTTTGTTGGATTCAGGTTTAGTTTCCACGTTTTGAACCAGTTGGTCGCTGTATTTAGAGCTGTTTGAAAATTTTGGATTGAAGATTCTAGGAAGTTGCTTTGGGTTATTACTGTTGTGTGATTCGCAAACCCTGTCAGCTGGGAGTTTGGAGGGATTGGTATGTTGTAGCAGTGAATGTTGAACAAGGTAGGACCAGAACCGAGCCTTGGGGGTCTCCAGATTGTATATTATGAGGTTGAAAGAAGGTGGGTCCAATTCTTACTTGGTCCAAAATGAAAGAGATTATGGTTTGCGGCTTGACATAAAATACTGATGATTTATAGTAATACACAGGAAATAATACTGAAATATTGTACAAAGGCTAATTTGTAAATATTATGGTTTAAGCTGTAATGTATGTTATATAAATGTGTCTGATATATATTTCGTCTAATATGAGTTGAAAAGTTTTGATAAATATTGAGAAGTTTTTACAATAAAAATAAATCTCAATTGTTGTATCAAATACCATTATTAAAATAAAAATATGTGTGAAAAATAATTGTTAAATTGTTTTATTGCATAATATTAAAGTAAGGAAATGTAGAAAAGAATATTGAAATATAATTTGTATTAAATATTGTATAAAGCGTACATTGTTTTGTTTTTGTATATTAAAATTTGAAAAAGTGACTCATTGTAGGTAGTATGTTAGGTTAATATTTTTGTTGCTGGTTTTTACGAGATTAATGTGAATGATTTAAGTATCCTTGTATCACGATTTCTTCTCAGTGTTATTCTACCTACAGTTCTTAGTTACTCTCAAATGACAGTTTGACATTAGATGCAAGCAATTTTATAAAACAATTATAATAAATACTTGTGATATTTATATATTTCTTTGGAATATTTTAAATATTAGGCATTTTATTTTTTACCGAAATTCTTTTTTACTAACGTATTTGCTTCTGCTCACAGGTTTTTTGGAAACATGTATCGTTATGTTTTTTTACAAATAACATTGCCTTTTGCATCAAACTTTAATATAACTGTTCCTGTTATGTTGTATGAATAAACTAGCTAAATAATATATATTATGTTCATTTATATTTTTTTCTGTACATTTTTATATTGTGTATTGTAGTTTTCATCGTCTATCGTAGAAGTGTGTTTCAGAATAACAAAAGTTAATTAAAACATTATGCAGAAATCTACTATTTTTATAATAGTTTTCATTATAATGGGTAATTCTTATTTGTATTTTTTGTTTACATACATTCTTAGGTTCAATACTATAATAACTATAATTTTATGGCTTCTAAATTCTAATTAAATGACAAATTATGTTGAAAGGAGTTAACGCCATAGAAAAATTATTTTTATTTCAAAATTATGTAAACGAGTATGAGTTTATATGAAAACCTTATTTTATTATTTTTATTTAGTCACACAGGGTCGACCATATCCAAGTATGTTTATAAATGATATAATTCTATACATTTTACATGCAATTGTATACAAGTTTTCTATTTAACTTGTACGTCCATTGTATAATATGACCGTGTAGTAATAAATAATATACACCTAAAAGTAGATAACAGTACCATTACAGATTACATTTATTGGTTGGTTTTTGGAGTATTTACACGGTACCAAAAGTAAACAAAATATTTGATTAAAAAAAAAGATTTATTTATTTTATAATGAAAAGCTACAGCCAGCAAAATATTAATACGTGTAAAAAAGGACATCTAATCAACTATTATACTGCTATAAAAAATTATGTCATTTCTTTGCTGTTAAACTATAATTTTTTTTTTGTTGGTTAGGTAAAAACAATTTGATGGAGTCACAAAAGAAGCCGGGTAATTTCACGTGGTATTATACTATTACAAGGGCCAAAATGCCAAATACGAATAAACTTATGGAGCACACCTCCCCGGAATTTTTTGATACTTACTTTATGTGTCTGTTCCGACGAAAAGAATCAGTAAATCAATTTTTGTTCGTTTATTTTGAACCTTTTTATATAATTAAATGATCATATTTTTAGTTTTTTCCTTTAATCTTTTTTTTAATCATTTTTTATAGTATTTTGAACAAAAAGATAAATGTTAAAAATTAGTTTCTTTTGTAAAATAATTGATTTTTATTCGAGTTAAGTCAGCAAATTGAGTTTATAATTTTATACTTTTAGTAGGACCAATTTTTTAATAACACAGTCAAACTAGAAATAATAATAATATATTTAATATAGTCTACCCATTGTTTTCGAAAAATATCAGGAATATTTGAAGTATTGGAAAATGGTTTTATGCAACGCTAACCAAAATTGTTTATTGCTATTAAAATGTTTTATCCGCTCACGTGTTTTTTTAGAGGTATAACCGTTCTATTATTTCCCAAATAACATTGCCATTTGCGTCATACTTTAATATTATTGTTGCTATATAGTTTGAAAAACATTTGTTAAATAATGTATGTTATATACATTTCAATATTTTTTTAACACATTTGCTTCTAATTTTAGTAATTGTTGTTTTAGTAATGAAAAACTAAAAACTAAAAATTAGAATTATTTTAGAAAAAAGGGTCTTCCCCATACTGAATTATCTGTATAATTTTCATATGTATGCAAAATATTTGATAAAAATAATGATATTATTTTATAATGAAAAGGTGATCTCCCAAAAATACTAACACTAAAAGAAATGGCGGAGTTACAAAGGAAACAGGGTAATTATACCTTTTTTTATACAATGTAGAATAATATGTCTATATATAAAGAATTAAACTTATTTTCAAATATATCTTAAAATATATGCATACAATATTTTGAAAATGTTTATATTTCTAAATAAGCATCCAGTATTAGTCCTGACTACAATTATTGTCGCAATAATGGAAATTTGACTACCTAAAGTTTAGACGAGAAATATTAATAATTATCAAATTGCTTGTCACATATATTTCAAGATGTATTTGCAAAAAAAATTTAACTCATTAGAAGAACAAATATAAATCTACATTGTGAAAACAGTATCATACAACAGATAATAAAAGGTTTTTTACAATCACTTAAAGTTAGCTTATACACTTTTTCATAATAGTATTAGTTAATTGGAATTCCACATATTTCTCTCTCTCTATATATATATATATATATAGATATATAAATAGAGAAATAATAATATATTTTTAACAATATATTGTTAAAAATATATTTTCTAAAAAAAAAAATAGAAATATGGAAATTTAAAAAAGCATATAGTTTACTTTTAGGTATTTAAAAATTAATATTTAAATTTTTTTTTAAACATTATAGAGATAAAAGTAATACAGTATACTAGACCAGATAAGTCTAAAAAATTCAAACGGTGTTTAATTTTTTTATGTAAAAGCTGTACTAAAGTACTAAAAAATCTTATAAAACATAATTCCTATTTAACTCGTTTAATTTTTTTTGTTTTTAAATACTATTATGTCAATTTAAAGTTAGCAAAGATTAACTATTATGTATAATTTGTTGTATTATAGCTGACGATAAAAAGCGTTCAGGTAAAGTATACGAGAGCTATCGATTACACCTGTAACACGTGTAGTTTGAATTGACGTGTAGAAGTTCATGTAATTATAAGTACACGTGTACCTGCAACTACAAGTATTCTTAAAACTGTAAGTTTTAATAAGAACTCTTATTTACGTAATACTACTCTTTAATTAATGGTTGTGACTAACAATAAGATATAGTATTATAGCCATTGGGTCAAGTTAGTGGAATCTAGGGTCCTACAAGTATATTAATTACACGAACTTTTAAACGTCAATTCGAACTACACGAACCTTGTCCTACATGTGTATTTAAAATACACGTGCAGAATCTTTGGTCCTAGTATAAACTGTAGAGTTACCTAGGGTGCACTTTCTTTTTTATATTTTGAAAATTTAATTATTAATTTTCTATATACAATTAAGTTAGTTCTTTTTCTAATCATTATCCTTCTTTTGTTTCCGTGGTTTTCGTCGAAGTTCAAACCGCCAGGAATACATGAGATGTGTTAATATTTATCTACTGGAATAAGTATAGTATCCCTCTTAACAGTTTTAAAACCGTGTAAAAAATGTTATATTTAAGGCTATTAGTTTCTTACATATTCACTATTAAAAAAGTTTTACTGCTAAAAGTTCTCAAAACAATAATAAATTGTTTTTTCGTTTTTAGGCTGGATGTCTTTAAGTGGTATGTTGTTCGCTACTTATTACTTTGTTTCATTTAATTTTGTTTGCACAATTGAACTATGGTACCAAAAATATTGACGAAGAAAGCTAATTTATCTTGGACATCTTAAATCTGTTGTTCATTTATTTTGAAATGTTCGATTATTAATAGTTCTATAATCGAATATCTTTGAAACAAATTAATCATGTTGTAAAATATATTGTAATTTATTATATTATAATAAAACACATATTTTATGTTCATGTACATTGTGCAATATTTCGAACTTGACAATTAATTAACAGCTTTTATTAAACCCTATTACGAAAATATGACCCACTTTTACCTTATACTAGTTTAGTGTGATGTTATTTTCAACAAGTTATGTACCTAGACATAAAGGTTAGCATAGTTGGTGCTACTTCGATTAGATTTCATCATTTTGTGCTCATTTAAAAATGTGCACTAATTAATTTGATTTATAACCTTCGTTATATTTTGATATACCTAATACTTGATATTCTTAATAGCTCGTGGATTTGCCGAAACCTTGGGATGTGGATCGCCTAAGACAACAGAAACAACCGACGTTTCGAGCTTTTCCAAAAGTAATAGTTACTTATGTCTTAAAGATAATTATTTTAAATAAAAAAGTTAAACGTTTTTATTAGGTGATTCACTTGTATAGTCTTGAAATATAAAATGGCATCGTTTAGCATTTAATTTGGTTCACTGTATTTTGAACTTGATTGAAATTTAAAAACACAGTTTCCGTTTGCGCTGTATAGACGATTGCGTTAGTCGAATTAGCAAATGTCCCTTTTTTATATAATGGAATTTATAATTTTCTTCCAAGGAAGTTCCTTGACCACGTCTTGATAATGTCGTACCCTTTTTTATATACTTTAATATAAATTATATTATTAAATAACACATATTTTTTGTTCATGTACATTGTGCAATATTTCGATCTTGACAACTAATTAGCTGCTTTTAATAAACCCTGTTTCAAAAATGTGACCCACTTTTACTTTAAACTAGATTAGTGTGATGTTATTTTCAACAAGTTTTGTACCTTGGCATAAAGGTTAGCATAGTTGTGCGACTTCGATTAAATATCATCATTTCGTGCTCATTTAAAAATATGCACTAATTAATTTTGATTTATAATCTTCGTTATTTTTGAAAATACCTTATACTTTATTTGCTTAAAAGCTTGCGGATTTGTCGAAACCTTGGGATGTGGAATGCCTAAGACAACAGAAACCACTGACGTACCGAGCTCTTCCAAAAGTAATAGTTACTTATGTTTTAAAGATAATTTTTTTAAATAAAAAAGTTAAACGTTATTAATTTGGTGATTCACTTGTGTAGTCTTAAACCATAAAATAAAGCATCGTTTAGCATTAAATTTGGTTCACTATATTTTGAACTTGATTTAAATTCGAAAACACAGTTTAGACGATTGCATTAGTCAATATAGCAAATGTCCCTTTTTCATATTATGGAATTTATTATTTTCTTCCAACGAAATTTCTTGACCGCGTCTTGATAATGTTGTACCCTTTTTTTATACACTTTAATATAAATTATATTATTATTATACACATATTTTATGTACATGTATATTGTGTAATAAAATACATAAATAAAAGTCCCCAAAAAAATAAAATATGTTTATTTTTATTTTAGCTCGTCTTCCGCGCAAAAAAGAATCAAACAAAGGACCTTGTACAAGTTCTGTAGGTAAGTATACTAAGTTCATTACATATTTTTAAAAATAATTTTTTTTATTTAAATAGTTATCCTTATTAATTTGGTGATTCACTTTTACATATAACCTTTTAGCTTCGATGCAAAGCGAGAAGGTATTGGTTTTACTCTGATGTATGTTTTTTTTTTATCTGTATACACTGTAACTTCTTTAATACTGGACCAATTCCTTCGAATAGCAACTCTATAAATCGCAATTTTCATCTAGTTGGTACTTTGGGGGGGTAAAAGTTGAAAAAGTTTAACTCTTCACAGGCGAAAGTTGAAAAAACAAAAAAAAAACCGTACGAGTTTTTAAGTTAGAACTTTTACTGGCTATAGCTTCGAGAAAAACAGTCGGATCGAGTTGAAATTTATAAGAAATATTTATTTAGTATGCCCGCGCACGTCAGTTATATCAAATTTGAATTTAACCCAATGCCCACCCCCCTAGGGGGGGTACAGGTTCTTTTGTTTTTCGGGGTTTTTAGCCGTAATTTTAAGACCTTTGGGTTGAAAATTTGCCAGTAGTTGGAACTCATATGTATCCATAACATATTAAACGGAAAAATAATTCGGCACTACAGTTTTTTTTTAATAGCCGGAAAACTGTGTTTTCGCAGATTGCGTATATTTTAACAAAAAACACTTAAAATCTTAAAAAAATTGTTATCAAATCATTAAAACAATTTTATGTAAATCTATGCAGAATGATACTATTGAGTTTTGTGCTCAAGTAACACTTTTGACTTTAAGTTGACACAAACGCACTCTACCAGATGTGAGAAACGAAAAAAAAAAAGTATAATTTTTTGTTCTATTGGCATCATCGTGTGTACGAACGGCATATTGATGCGCGCTCTTATCTGCTCTATAGTGTATAGTTGTTGTAATTATCAATTTTCGAGACAAAATAATATTCGATCGTGACCATATAAACGCCCGATCGCGTTATCAACTGTCCACCGTCTTATGTACACGGTACAGGTGGGAACGAAAAACCCCTAATCGGCCCGAGCCGGTCATGGTGTGTGAGAGAGAGGTCGGGGGGTGATGACATTTGTAGGTAGTTGCCAGTCAGTATTCGATAATTCGATTATCAGTTATTGATTTAAAATTGATCGTCGTTCCGAGTATTATTATTTTTATTTACATATTGTAAAAAAAAACATGAATGATAATATTATATATTATGACTTGTTCAATTCTTGTAAAAATTGAACTTTGTGATACTGCTCTTATACTATTATTAAAAAAGTACAATTTTTTAAATCTCCATAAAAGGGTATAGTATTATTAAAAATTAAAATTTAACAAGCAACAGCCGGCAGCTAGTGGCTATAAGCGTTAGGAACATTTAAATAAAAAGTAATATAATATGTAAGTAAAATGTATTGTTTTCTCCATTACAGTAACAGTATAAGATTTAATTTTTATTTAAATGTTAGAAACTCAATTTTTCTTTAGAATACAACGAGAAATTAATGTACAATTACATTTACATTTTCAATTTAAGGATCTATCTATGAAAAGGTTTTTTTAGTTACATTTTGTTTTGTACATTATCAATCTAGTAAAATAGAAGTATAATAGTGCTTTGAAAGAATATAATATATGCGAACTATAATTTGTTAGTGTGAGATTGTCTACTGGAAGTATATAACAAATAAACCAAACACAGTGTAAGCCAGCAAAGTAAGAAATTATTAAATTTGAATTGGTCATTTCCATCATCATCGACCATTCTAACTAAAACTAACAAGACATTGTTTATGTGTTATTTGGTCCACTGGGTTTTTCCAAAAAAAAAAAAAAAACCAGTACAGTGGGGTCGGGGCATAGTGGGGACGGAGCATAGTGGGGACGGGGAGGTCACAGGTTTATAGGAATTTTTAAATCTGAAAGTGATAAAATCACTTTCGAAAAAACGCTTCGATGCAAATCGGTAGTTAGTATTTTCAAGGCAGTACAATCTAAACCAAGCACAGTGTAAGCTAGGAAAGTTAGAAAGTAATAAATTGAATCGGCCATTTCAAAAACGACTTAGGTCACCGATTTTTCAAAACTGTCTTTTTATCAAATGTAATAATTATATACTTAGCTACGTATTCTGTGTGAAAACTCAATTTGTCAGACTCATATTTAATACAAATGTTGAGTACAAGAAATTTGAATCACTGCAAAATATATTTATGAAGTTTCTTGTGGCTAGTGTAATATTTCAAATTTGTGACTTGTGTCGTTTTTTAAATGACTGATAAAATTACAAAATAGAAGCATCAAAGCGTTAATTTGAAAGTGATTTTATCCGAGAGGACTAGTATAGTAGAGTATTGGCATAATGTAATCAAAGCAATGAGGAAACGGAGAGGTCACAGGTCTACAAGAATTATTATAAATAAAAGTGATAAAATTGAATAAAATCGCTGTTAATATTCTTCTACAGGAATTAGAATAGTATCCCACATAACAGTTTTAAAATCGTGTAAAACATGTTACATATAAAGCTATTATTTCCTAACATATTCACTATCAATAATGTTTAATTGTTGATATTTCTTAAATAAATAAGAAATATTTTTTTTTTTTTTTTAGGCGCTAAGTGTTTATCAGAAGATGGTATGTTTTTACAAAAAATATATATATTTGTTTCATTGAAGTTTGTTTGCGCAATTAAACTATGGTACCAAAAATATTGACGACAAAAGCTAATTTTTCTTAGACGTCTCAAAACTCTTGTTTGTTTGTTTTAAAATGTTTGATTTTTTTTTAAACAATTTTATCATGCTGTATTATATTTTTAACACAACAAACTTGACAAAAATTAACAGCTTTTAACAGAACTTTGTTTCAAAATTATGATAGACCTTTACTTTGAACTGGAATAGTGTGATGTTATCATTAATAAGTTATGGACCGGGGCATAAAGGTTAACAAAGTTATGCAAATTCGGTTAAATTTACACAATCCATGCTTGTGTGATGATTGAAATTCGAAAACGCAGTTCTGTTAGCCCTATAAATACGTTTGCGTTTCCGAGCATTTCTTATTTACGTATCAGTTAAGTTAAGGGAATTCCTTGACCACGTTTTGATAACGTCGTTAAAACGTTACCTCGCTGTCTGCTGTAATAAAACTTATTCTCTGATATTACCAATTTAATTATATTACTATTATTGTCATTATATATTAAAATATTATATTTTGTTATTCATTGTCATATGTAATATTAAATATAATAATATTTTTGTATTGTGTTTAGAACATGCTGCGAATGAATGTGCGTTAAGCAATTTAGCATTGATACCCTATCGTCATTGTCGAGATTGTCCTCATCATTTATCATAAGGTAAACTAATCTAATCGTTATATAGATTATTACATACACATATAGTTCTTATACTATAAAATATCATTCTTTAGAGATTTTTTGTAAATATAAAACACAATTAATTTACATTGTTTTTTTGTAACATAAGTAACATTATACGAACTTATTTTATTTGAGTTATGAATTAATAAGAATTTTTTTTTTTTTTTGATAGAAAGAATTTAATGACAACAATCTAATTTCGCAGAAATATACAGTTTAAAATAAATATAAATGTAGAAAATTAAATTGTGTAAACTATTACTAAACAAAAAACATTTATTTCAAGGATTCATAATAAACTTCTTCTATCTGGCAAATTTAAAATGTATTGTTTTGCTTTAGTGTAAGTTTTCAAACTTGGTTACTATTTTTGCACCCGATTTTATTATTCTAGCTTTGTTTAAGTACAATGTGAATATATCGTTATAGCCTGTAACAACATTTTTCATAATCTCGAAGATTGTCTAGATAAATCGATGGATTAAATTAAGATATAATAATTGTGATTGGACAAGGCGCTTTAAATGTGACATATTATTTTTTAACACTCGGCATAACACTCGGTTTTAAGTTTAATTATATGATTTAAGCTCGAAGGTTCGGCGAAAATATAAAAGTTTATGAATCGATACACGCAATTTCAATAAAAAAATAGTAAATAACTAATACAGTTTACATAAAGCTTACAAATCTACCATTCCACCCGTCAACAATTTCAAATTTAAATATATATATATATTGTGCCATAGTTAACCATAGTTTTAGTTGGACCAAATTTGTTTATTTTGGAGAGTTACATAATCACCTTAAATTATAGGTTTAATAATATATTTAACATTTTGACTTGTTGTGTTCGAAAAATATCAGAAATATTTAAAATATTGGAAAATAATTTTACGCAACGCTAACCACATTTGATTATTGCTAACGAAAATATTTAATCCGCACACGTGGTTTTTTAGATACATGAATGTTCTGTTATTTTCAAAATAACATTGCCATTTGCATTATTTATCAATAACACCTTGGTTGTATAGTTTGAATAACATTTATTATATAATGTATATTATATCTATTTAAATGTTTATCGATACAAACGTTTCCATATTATATAATTGTTAATGTTTATAAAAATAAAAACTAAAAATTATAATCATTTTAATAAAAGATAGTCCCTCCCGTCCCTACTATGTCCGGACCCCACTGTTCGGACTTTTTACCTTTTATTCGATTATTTTGTATACATTTTGTACACACAATTGTTTTATCAGCAAGTCTAGCAATCAGTCATCATTTTGTTTGGTATGTGCTTTGGGGGGGGGGGGGGGGTTAAATTGGAAAAAGTTTTTGGTAAATGTTAAATGTAATACATAAAATTGCTGTGCGTGATTTGGTGTTAAATACCACATGAGTTTTGCGTATATTTGAATAACCCAAGGGTAAACGACGAAAAGGTGTTAACACCAACAGCGGGAACGGTACCAATACATAATTTGTTTTTGTATTTGGTCGTATGTTGTGAAAAAAATTTGTAAATATTTAAATTCTGTACGTGAAATTAAGATGAATTTTATTTTTTACACCACAATTGTAACATATGCGTTAAAACATGTTGATTTTGGTAATACGTATATTGTTTGTCATTTATATATGACCAACAAGTAACTGTGTGAATAATTCAGTACCTAACTGTTTTTCCCTTATTTCGATAAATAATTTGTATAACACATTCACACTGTGATTTTAGTACGATCCGGTGTAATAAAATAATATTAAATTATTTTAAAAGTCTAATAATTTAGTAGATCAAAACTGTAAAGCTAAAAAAATTATAAAAAAAAAATTAAATCATTTAAGATAGTTTTAAAGTTGGTAAGTACCCTTTGAAAACATTTCAAATATAAAGCCAAAATCAGATAATTCACACTACGATACCATCAATCATTTAAATCAACTGTTGTTGTAGATGTTAAATTGTTAAAACAAGTAGTTTTTATACAACTATAAATAAACCCTAACCACAATAAAAATATACTTAATTCACTCATAAGTATATTTTTATTGTGTGAATTAAACCGCAATAAAAAAAACTGTTTAATTAAACCATTATTATTCTTATGTATTGAAAAAGCGCAGTAGAGGTCTGGACAACGGTTTTATATAATGCGGTGATGTTTTTGTTTTGTTTTATTATTACATTTTAGTTATATATATACATACGTTTAACGTGTCAAACTTAATAAATGTGTAACTCTAATTGTGAAATCACTCTACTAATTGTAAGTATAATGTAATGTCATACGAAAAACCAGTAAATATATAATGTATATACTAGCTGCGTTATGTGGCGTAACTCTGGTAAAAATATATAATAATTAATTAATAGTAATTGGAAGTGAGTAGAATTTTAAAAAAAATAATTTTTTATATTTTGTTAATAATATTACAACAATTTGTTTGTGATCTGAGATGGAATATTATATTTCTAGAATTACACGAATACTGTACATCCCAATCATGTGTTAGGCGTAAAAACTACTTTAGGAACGTTCCATAACTTTCTGGATTTTTCTTGACAAAAACTGTATCATTCTCGAAGAGTAAGCGTAATTCTATTAAAGATTTAAGGGTAAAAATTACTTTAAGAACGTTCTAGGACGTTCCGTAACTTTTTCGAAAATGTCTGCACTCTGTAGAAATATTTGGAACATTCTCGATGAGTAAATATAGATTGCGTAGTGAATTGTACGTAAGTAGAATAGGAAAGTGATTTGTAGCTTGCTCAGTAAATATGCTTTTAGTTTTATTTAACAAAAATGTGAAGTTGAGCAAAACATTTTTATAAAAAAAAAAAATGTGATGTTACAATAGTATGTATCATTATAATGTATTATTCTATGCATTCAGTTAAATAAAATAATTATGATAAATGCATTTGATATCTTTATATTACAAATTGCTACGCAAATTTTTTTTTCTACGTCTTTGCGGCTCGACATAAAATACTGATGATTTTTTTAATTTTCTAAAATTAAAATGTTTCAGCATATTACATGCTACTACAAGTTTTCTTACGCTCTAAAAACATATTACAAATTAAGCTACTAATTACAATTAGTTTATGATATTGTGATAATGATGTTTTCATGTTGATATTAGTTAATAGGTTATTTTAGTAGTAATTTAAAGTTGATCTTCATCTTCACTTGAACCTGATAGAAGAAGATCTTGCGGTAGACGTGGTTTTAAACGCCGATTTTTCGTTTTGTTTCCCAGGTTGTAGAAACGTGCGCCACCGGATGTATTTGTGGCTGACTTATTGTATAATATCATCAGCTACCACGCCACCTGTATGAAGTTGATAACAAAACCACATTTCGTCGCTATATTCATGACGTACCGCGATCAACGATAATATACACATGACCGGTATTTCTTTGTAATATTTTCTTTACTCTTACTTGTGTTTTTATTCTGTACCGTTGCGTACCTGTTTTTCATGTAAAACTTTATTATTATTTGTTGGTTAACCGTGTGCAATTATTTTAATAAACTATTATTCTTTGTATTATTATAATCAACCTCTTTTTATATTTAATAGTTCAACTAACACTGGTTAAAAACCACAGTATTGAGATTTGCGTGAAAGTTTTTCAGTTGACTCTCAAATGACAGTTTGACATAGATGCAAGCAGTTTTATAAAACAATTATGATAAATACTTGCGATATTTGTATATTACATTGGAATATTTTAAATATTAGGCATTTTATTATTTACCGAAATTGTTTATTTCTAACGTAATGTTTACTCCTTCTTACAGGTTTTTTGGAAACGTGTATCGTTTTGTTTTTTTACAAATAACATTGCCTTTTGCGTCAAACTTTAATATAACTGTTCCTATTATATTGTATGAATAAACTAGCTAAATAATATATATTATGTTCGTTTATATTTTTTTCTGTACATTTTTATATTGTGTATTGTAGTTTTCATCGTCAATCGTAGAAGTGTGTTTCAGAATAACAAAAGATAATTAAAACATTATGCAGAAATCTACTATTTTTATAATAGTTTTCATTATAATGGGTAATTCTTATTTGTATTTTTTGTTTACAATACATTCTTAGGTTCAATACTATAATTACTATAATTTTATGGCTTCTAAATTCTAATTAAATGACAAATTATGTTGAAAGGAGTTAACGCCATAGAAAAATTATTTTTATTTCAAAATTATGCAAACGAGTATGAGTTTATATGGAAACCTTATTTTATTATTTTTATTTAGTCACACAGGGTCGACCATATCCAAGTATGTTTATTAATGATATAATACTATACATTTTACATGCAATTGTATACAAGTTTTCTATTTAACTTGTACATCCATTGTATAATATGACCGTGTAGTAATAATTAATATACACCTAAAAGTAGATAACAGTACCATTACAGATTACATTTATTGGTTGGTTTTTGGAGTATTTACACGGTACCAAAAGTAAACAAAATATTTGATTAAAAAAATTATTTATTTATTTCATAATGAAAAGCTACAGCCAGCAAAATATTAATACGTGTAAAAAAGGACATCTAATCAACTATTATACTGCTATAAAAAATGATGTCATTTGTTTGCTAGTAAACAGTACATTTTTTTTGTTGGTTAGGTGAAAACAATTCGATGGAGTCACAAAAGAAGCCGGGTAATTTCACGTGGCATTATACTATTACAAGGGCCAAAATGCCAAATACGAATTAACTTATGGAGCACACCTCCCCGGAATTTTTTGATACTCACTTAATGTGTCTGTTCCGACGAAAGGAATCAGTAAATCAATTTTTGTTCGTTTTTTTTGAACCTTTTTATACATTTAAATGATCATATTTTTAGTTTTTTCCTTTAATCTTTTTTTTAATCATTTTTTATAGTATTTTGAACAAAAAGAAAAATGTTAAAAATTAGTTTCTTTTGTAAAATAATTGATTTTTATTCGAGTTAAGTCAGCAAATTGAGTTTATAATTTTATACTTTTAGAAGGACCAAATGTTTAATAACACAGTCAAACTAGAAATAATAATAATATATTAAATATATTCTACCCATTGTTTTCGTAAAATATCAGGATTATTTGAAATATTGGAAAATGGTTTCATGCAACGCTAACCAAAATTGTTTATTGCTATTCAAATGTTTTATCCGCTCATGTGTTTTTTTAGAGGTATAACCGTTCTATTATTTCCCAAATAACATTGCCATTTGCGTCATACTTTAATAATACTGTTGCTATATAGTTTGATAAACATTTGTTAAATAATGTATGTTATATATTTCTTTATTTTTTTGACACATTTGCTTCTAATTTTAGTAATTGTACAAGTTTTTAAAATGACAATCTAAAAATTAGAATTATTTTAGAAAAAAGGGTCTTATCCATAATGAATTATCTGTATAATTTTCATATGTTTGCAAAATATTTGATAAAAATAATGATATATTTATAATGAAAAGGTGATCTCCCAAAAATACTAACACTAAAAGAAATGGCGGAGTTACAAAGAAAACAGGGTAATTATACGTTTTTTTATACAATGTAGTGTAGAATGTGTATATCTAAATAAATAACTAATTTTCAAATATATCTTAAAATATATGCATATTATAGTTTGAAAATGTTTATACTTCTAAACAATCATCCAGTATTAGCCCTGACTACAATTATTGTCGCAATAAAGAACAAATCTTTTACCTAAAGTTTAGACGAGAAATATTAATAATTATCAAATTGCTTGTCACATATATTTCAAGATGTATTTGAAAATAAATTTAATTCATTAAAAGATTGTATATTATTCTACATTGTGAAAACAGTATCATACAACAGATAATAAAAGGTTTTTTACAATTACTTAAAGTTGGCAAAACAATCATTTAAATAGCATTACATGTTGGTTTAGATATGATGGTCCAAATAGGTACACCCTGGATAGCGTAATAGAATAGAAATCATTCTTTATCTTTCTTCGAGTGCTATAATGTGTAAATACAAAAGCAGTCCATAAAAAAAAAAATCTTTCTCAGAGACAGTCGAACGAAAAATAGTTTGTCATACATATCTTATAAACTATTTCATAATAGTATTAGTTAATTGGAATTCCACATATTTCTCTATATATATATATATATATATATATACAGATATATATATACATAGAGAAATAATAATATATTTTTAACAATATATTGTTAAAAATATATTTTTTTGCTAGTAAACAGTACATTTTTTTTGTTGGTTAGGTGAAAACAATTCGATGGAGTCACAAAAGAAGCCGGGTAATTTCAAGTGGTATTATACTATTACAATGGCCAAATACGAATAAACTTATGGAGCACACCTCCCCGGAATTTTTTGATACTCACTTTGTGTGTCTGTTCCGACAAAAGCAATATTTTTCTTCAGTAAATTAATTTTTATTCGTTTATTTTGAACCTTTTTATATAATTTAATGATTCTATTTTTAATAACACAGTCAAACTAGAAATTAATGTGCCCTTATATTAACCATAGTTTTAGTTGGAAAACTTTGTAGGTTTTGGACAGTAACTTAATTACATTTAATTTAAATATTAAATATAATATTTAATACTTCAACCCATTTTTTTCGAAAAATATCAGGAATATTTGAAAACGCTAATCAAAATTGTTTATTGCTAACAAAACGTTTTATACGCTCACATGTTTTAGAGGCATAGCCGTTCTATTATTTCCCAATTAACATTGTCATTTGCGTCATACTTTAATAACACTGTTTCTATACAGTTTGAAAAACATTTGTTAAAAAATGTATGTTATAAACAATTGAATATTTTTTTGACACTTTGCTTCTAGTTTTAGTAATTTTACATGTTTTTAAATGGCAAACTAAAAATTCGAAATATTTTAGAAAAAAGGGTCTTATCCATAATGAATTATCTGTATAATTTTCATATGTTTGCAAAATATTTGATAAAAATAATGATATATTTATAATGAAAAGGTGATCTCCCAATAATACTAACACTAAAAGAAATGGCGGAGTTACAAAGGAAACAGGGTAATTATAAGTTTTTTTATACAATGTAGAATAATATGTGTATATCTAAAGAATTAAACTTAATTTCAAATATATCTTAAAATATATGCATATTATAGTTTGAAAATGTTTATACTTCTAAACAATCATCCAGTATTAGCCCTGACTACAATTATTGTCGCAATAAAGAACAAATCGTTTACCTAAAGTTTAGACGAGAAATTTTAATAATTATCAAATTGCTTGTCACATATATTTCAAGATGTATTTGAAAATAAATTTAATTCATTAGAAGAACATATATGATTCTAAATTGTGAAAACAGTATCATACAACAGATAATTAAAGGTTTTTTACAATCACTTAAAGTTAGCAAAACATTAATTTAATTTGCATTACATGTTGGTTTAGATAATAGACTGGTATATGTCCAAATAGGTCACCCTGTATAGTGTAATTGAATAGAAATCATTCTTTATCTTTCTTCGAGTGCTATAATGTGTAAATACAAAAGCAATCCATAAAAATAAAAAATCTTTCTCAGAGAAAGTCGAACGAAAAATGGTTTGTGATACATATCTTATAAACTATTTCATAATAATATTTGTTAATTGGAATTCCACATATTTTTCTATATATATATACATAGAGAAATAATAATATATTTTTAACAATAAATTGTTAAAAATATATTTTCTAAAAAAAAATTGAAATATGGAAATTTTAAAAAGCATATAGTTTACTTTTAGATATAAAAGTAATATTTAAAATTTTTTTTATACATTATAGAGATAAAAGTTATACAGTATACTAAACCAGAAAGGTCTATAAAATTTAATAGGGGTTTAATTTTTTTATGTAAAAGCTGCACTACAGTACAAACAATTTTTTTGATAATCACTTTGTGTGTCTGTTCCGACAAAAGCAATATTTTTCTTCAGTAATTTAATTTTTATTCGTTTATTTTGAACCTTTTTATAAAATTTAATGATCATATTTTTAATAAAACAGTCAAACTAGAAATTAATGTGCCCTTATATTAACCATAGTTTTAGTTGAAAAACTTTGTATGTTTTGGACAGTAACTTAATTACATTAATTTAAAGATTAAATATAATATTTAATATTTCTACCCATTGTTTTCGAAAAATATCAGGAATATTTGAAAACGCTAATCAAAATTGTTTATTGCTAACAAAACGTTTTATCCGCTCACGTGTTTTTTAGATGCATAACCGTTCTATTATTTCCCAAATAACATTGTCACTTGCGTCATACTTTAATAGCACTGTTGCTATACAGTTTGAAAAACATTTGTTAAAAAATCTATGTTATACACAATTGAATATTTTTTTGACACATTGCTTCTAGTTTTAGTAATTGTACAAGTTTTTAAATGGCAAACTAAAAATTAGAATTATTTTAGAAAAAAAGGGTCTTATCCATAATGAATTATCAGTATAATTTTCATATGTATGCAAAATATTTGGTAAAAAAAATGATTTATTTATTTTATAATGAAAAGGTGATCTCCCAAAAATACTCACACTAAAAGAAATGGCGGAGTTACAAAGGAAACAGGGTAATTATACGTTTTTTTATACAATGTAGAGTAGAATGTATATATCTAAATAATTAACTTATTTTCAAATATATCTTTAAATAAATGTATACTATAGTTTAAAATTGTTTATACTTCTAAACAATCATCCAGTATTAGCCCTGACTACAATTATTGTCGCAATAAAGAACAAATCGTTTACCTAAAGTTTAGACGAGAAATATTAATAATTATCAAATTGCTTGTCACATATATTTCAAGATGTATTTGAAAATAAAATTATTTTATTAGAAGAACATATGTTATTCTACATTGTGAAAACAGTATCATACAACAGATAATTAAAGGTTTTTTACAATCACTTAAAGTTAGCAAAACATTAATTTAATTTGCATTACATGTTGGTTTAGATAATAGACTGGTATATGTCCAAATAGGTACACCCTGTATAGTGTAATATAATAGAAATCAGTCTTTATCTTTCTTCGAGTGCTATAATGTGTAAATACAAAAGCAATCCATAAAAATAAAAAATCTTTCTCAGAGACAGTCGAACAAAAAACAGTTTGTCATACATATCTTATAAACTATTTCATAATAGTATTAGTTAATTGGAATTCTACATATTTTTCTGTATCTATTGTTAAAAATATATTTTCTAAAAAAAAATTGAAATATGGAAATTTTAAAAAGCATATAGTATACTTTTAGATATTTAAAAATGTTTTGAAACATTATAGAGATAAAAGTTCTACTAGACCAGATAAGTCTATAAAATTCAATAGGGGTTTAATTTTTTTATGTAAAAGCTGCACTAAAGTACTAAAAAAAATATAAAACATAATTCATATTTAACTCGTTTAATTTTTATTGTTTTTAAATACTATTATGTCAATTTAAAGTTAGCAAAGATTAACTTATATGTATAATTTGTTGTATTATAGCTGACGATAAAAAGCGTTCAGGTAAAGTATACGAGAGCTACCGATTACACATGTAACTTGTGTGGTTCAAATTGACGTGTAGAAGTTCGTGTGATTATAAGTACACGTGTACCTGCAACTACAAGTATTCTTAAAACTGTAAGTTTTAATAAGACCTCTTATTTACGTAATACTACTCTTGAATTAATGGTGGTCACTTAGATATAGTATTATAGCCATTGGGTCAAGTTAGTGGAATCTAGGGTCCTACAAGTGTATTAATTACACGAACTTCTAAACGTCTGTTTGCGCATAGGATCTTACGGGAAGTTGAACTAAAAGTAAGTTAATTTTGCACTAACAACGACTAGTGGACTGTATCATTTTACTATATAAAATTTATTATTTTTCTTACACAACGGAGCGGCATAGTCAAGCTTGCCCGAGTTCGCGTGGCTAAGCTTATACATTAAATAAACCGGTCCTAACAATAACGCGTACAAACGGTCTAGCCGATTACGATAAAAGGTAGAAGGGAGCATACTTAACAACGTCAATTTGAACTACACGAACCTTGTCCTACATGTGTTTTTAAAATACACGTGTAGAATCGTCGGTCCTAGTATAGACTGTAGAGTTACCTAGTGTGAACCCTTTTCCTAACACTATAAGTTCAAACCACCAGGAATACATGAGATGTGTTAATATTTATTTACTGGAATAAGTATAGTATCCTTCTTAACAGTTTTAAAATCGTGTAAAAAATGTTATATTTAAAGCTATTAGTTTCTTACATATTCACTATTAAAAATGTTTTATTATTAAAAATTCTCAACTATATAAAAAATGTAATTTTGTTTGTTAGGATGGAGTTTAGTAAGAAATGGTATGTTGTTCGTCACTTATTACTTTGTTTCATTTAATTTTGTTTGCACAAATGAACTATGGTACCAAAAATATTGACGAAGAAAGCTAATTTATCTTGGTCATCTTAAATCTGTTGTTCATTTATTTTGAAATGTTCGATTATCAATAGTTCTATAATCGAATATTTTTGAAACAAATTAATCATGTTGTAAAATATATTGTAATTTATTATATTATAATAAAACACATATTTTATGTTCATGTACATTGTGCAATATTTCAAACTTGATAATCAATTAACAGCTTTTAATAAACCCTGTTTCGAAAATGTGACCCACTTTTACTTTAAACTAGATTAGTGTGATGTTATTTTTAACAAGTTTTGTACCTTGGCATAAAGGTTAGCATAGTTGTGCGACTTCGATTAAATATCATCATTTCGTGCTCATTTAAAAATATACACTAATGAATTTTGATTTATAATCTTCGTTATATTTTAAAATACCTAATATTCTTTATTTGCTTAAAAGTTAGCGGATTGGTCGAAATCTTTAGATGTGGAACGCCTAAGACAACAGAAACAACCAACGTTTTGAGCTCTTCCAAAAGTAATAGTTACTTATGTTTTAAAGATAATTATTTTACATAAAAAAGTTAAACGTTATTAATTTGGTGATTCACTTGTATAGTCTTAAAACATAAAATTGCATCGTTTAGCATTCAATTTGGTTCACTATATTTTGAACTTGATTGAAATTCGAAAACACAGTTTCCGTTTGCTTTGTATAGAAGATTGCGTTAGTCGAATTAGCAAATGTCCCTTTTTCATACAATGGAATTTATTATTTTCTTCCAAGGAAATTCCTTGACCGCGTCTTGATAATGTCGTACCCTTTTTTATATACTTTAATATAAATTATATTATTATATATCACATATTTTATGTTCATGTATATTGTGCAATATTTCAATCTTGACAATTAATTAGCAGCTTTTAATAAACCCTGTTTCGAAAATGTGACCCACTTTTACTTTTAACTAGATTAGTGTGATGTTATTTTCAACAAGTTATGTACCTAGGCATAAAGGTTAGCATAGTTGTGCGACTTCGATTAGATATCATCATTTTGTGCTCATTTACAAATATGCACTAATTAATTTTAATTTATAATCTTCGTTATTTTTTAAAATACCTTATACTTTATTTGCTTAAAAGCTTGCGGATTTGTCGAAACCTTGGGATGTGGAATGCCTAAGACAACAGAAACCACTGACGTACCGAGCACTTCCAAAGGTAATAGTTACTTGAAATTCGAAAACACAGTTTTCGTTTGCTTTGTATAGACGATTGCGTTAGTCGAATTAGCAAATGTCCCTTTTTCATATTATGGAATTTATTATTTTCTTCCAAGGAAATTCCTTGACCGCGTCTTGATAATGTCGTACCCTTTTTTTATATACTTTAATATAAATTATATTATTATATATCACATATTTTATGTTCATGTATATTGTGCAATATTTCAATCTTGACAATTAATTAGCAGCTTTTAATAAACCCTGTTTCGAAAATGTGACCCACTTTTACTTTTAACTAGATTAGTGTGATGTTATTTTCAACAAGTTATGTACCTAGGCATAAAGGTTAGCATAGTTGTGCGACTTCGATTGCATATCATCATTTTGTGCTCATTTACAAATATGCACTAATTAATTTTAATTTATAATCTTCGTTATTTTTTAAAATACCTTATACTTTATTTGCTTAAAAGCTTGCGGATTTGTCGAAACCTTGGGATGTGGAATGCCTAAGACAACAGAAACCACTGACGTACCGAGCACTTCCAAAGGTAATAGTTACTTGAAATTCGAAAACACAGTTTTCGTTTGCTCTGTATAGACGATTGCGTTAGTCGAATTAGCAAATGTCCCTTTTTTATATTATGGAATTTATTATTTTCTTCCAAGGAAATTCCTTGACCGCGTCTTGATAATGTCGTACCCTTTTTTTATATACTTTAATATAAATTATATTATTATATATCACATATTTTATGTTCATGTATATTGTGCAATAAAGGTAATGATCTTGAAAGGTATAGTATAGACAGTAGATTTAGCATAGTTGCCTAATGTACACTTTCTTTATTATGTTTGTAAAATGTAATAATTAATTTTCTGTATACAATTAACTTAGTTCTTTTTTTATTAAAAAGGTTTTAATGTTAAAAGTCCTCAAAAAAATAAAATACGTTTTTTTTGTATTTTAGCGCGTCCTCCGCGCATAAAAGTATCAAACAAAGGATCTTGTACATGTTTTGTAGGTAAGTATACTACAGTCTAAGGCTAAGTTCATTACATATTTTTAAAAATAATTTTTTTAATTAAAATAGTTATCCTTATTAATTTGGTGATTCACTTATACATATAACCTATTTTTTTCTTTGAAGAGAATTCCTTGACAACTGTGGTCCATCGTAATGAAACTTGTCCTCTACTAATACTACTGTTTTAATTTTATTATCATGATTGTCATTATATTTTAAAATATAATATTTTGTTAATCATTTTCATATATAATATTAAGTTAATATAATAACGTTTTGTATCGTGTTTAGAACTTCCTGAGAGAGACCAAATTAAGTTGTTAACATTAATTCTGTATACCATTAAGTCAATTATTTTTTTTTTCATTGTCTTTTTCCCCCTGTGATTTTCACCGAACTCTATCTCTAACACTTTAAGTTGAAACCACCATCATTACATGAGATGTGTTAATAATCTTCTACAGGAATTAGAATAGTATCCCGCTCAACAGTTTTAAAATCGTGTAAAACATGTCACATATAAAGCTATTATTTCCTAACATATTCACTATTATAAATGTTTTATTGTTGATATTTCTTAAATAAATAAGAAATGTTTTTTTTATTTTTTAGGGAGTGAGGTTTTATCAGAAGATGGTATGTTTTTACAAAAAATATATATATTTGTTTCATTTAATTTTGTATGTGCAATTAAACTATGGTACCAAAAATGTTGACGACAAAAGCTTATTTTTCTTGGACGTCTTAAAACTCTTTTTGTTTGTTTTGAAATGTTCGATTTTTTTTGAAACAATTTAATCATGCTGTATTATATTTTTTTAAAACACAACAAACTTGACAAAAATTAACAGCTTTTAACAGAACTTTGTTTCAAAATTATGACAGACCTTTACTTTGAACTGGGTTAGTGTGATGGTATCATCAATAAGTTATGGACCGAGGCATAAAGGTTAACAAAGTTATGCAACTTCTGATTTAATTTACACAATCCATGCGTGTGTGATGATTGAAATTCGAAAACGCAGTTCTGTTAGCCCTATAAATACGTTTGCGTTTCCGAGCATTTCTTATTTACGTATCAGTTAAGTTAAGGGAATTCCTTGACCACGTCTTGATAACGTCGTTGAAACGTTACCTCGCTGTCTGCTGTAATGAAACTTATTCTCTGATATTACCGATTTAATTATATTACTATTATTGTCATTATATATTAAAATATTATATTTTGTTATTCATTTTCATATATAATATTAATTTAATATAATAACGTTTTTGTATCGTGTTTAGAACTTGAGAAAGCTCGATATTGTATATTACACCAGTTGCCAACAACGAAGCGTGTCACCACGAATCCTTGTCACCATTGTACTAAACATTTATTAGGTAAACTAACCTAACCGTTATATAGATTGTTACATATACTTATATATATATATTAAGTTTTTATACTATAAAATATCATTCCTTAGAGGTTTTTTGTAAATACAAAACACAATTAATTTACATTGTTTTTTTGTAACATAGGTAACGTTATACAAACTTATTTTATTTAAGCTATGAATTAATAAGAATTTTTGTTTTTTTAATAGAAAGAATCCCATGACAACAATCCAATTTTGCAGAAATATACCATTAAAAATAAAGATGTAAATAAATATAAATGTAGAAAATTAAATTGTGTAAACTATTACTAAACAAAAAACATAAATTTCATTGATTCATATTAAACTTCATCTATCTGGCAAATTTAAAGTGTATTGTTTTCCTTTAGTGCAAGTTTTCAAACTTGGTTACTATTTTTGCACCCGATTTTATTATTGTAGCTTTGTTTAAGTACAATGTGAATATATCGTTATAGCCTGTAACAACATTTTTCATAATCTCGAAGAAGATTGTCTAGATAAATCGATGGATTAAATTAAGATATAATAATTGTGATTGGACGAGGCGCTTTAAATGTGACATATTATTTTTTAACACTCGGTATAACACTCGGTTTTAAGTTTAATTATATGATTTAAGCTCGAAGGTTCGGCGAAAATATAAAAGTTTATGAATCGATACACGCAATTTCAATAACAAAATAGTAAATAACTAATACAGTTTACATAAAGCTTACAAATCTACCATTCCACCCGTCAACAATTTCAAATTTAAATATATATATATATATATTGTGCCATAGTTAACCATAGTTTTAGTTGGACCAAATTTGTTTATTTTGGAGAGTTACATAATCACCTTAAATTATAGGTTTAATAATATATTTAACATTTTGACTTGTTGTGTTCGAAAAATATCAGAAATATTTAAAATATTGGAAAATAATTTTACGCAACGTTTACCAAATTTGATTATTGCTAACGAAAATATTTATCCGCACACGTGGTTTTTTAGATACATGAATGTTCTGTTATTTTCCAAATAACATTGCCATTTGCGTCATATATTAATAACACCTTTGCTGTATAGTTTGAATAACATTTATTATATAATGTATATTAGATCTATTTAAATGTTTATCGATACAAACGTTTCCATATTATATAATTGTAAATGTTTATAAAAAGAAAAACTAAATTAGAATTATTTAATAAAAGAGAGTCCCTCCCGTCCCTACTATGTCCGGACCCCACTGTATGGACTTTTTACCTTTTATTCGATTATTTTGTATACATTTTGTACACCACAATTGTAACATATGCGTTAAACTATGTTGGTTTTGGTAATACGTATATTGTTTGTCATTTATAAATGACCAACAAGTAACTGTGTGAATAATTCAGTACATAACTGTTTTTCCCTTATTTCAATAAACTTATTTTATAACACATTAACACTGTGATTTTAGTACGATCCGGTGTAATAAAATAATATTAAATTATTTTAAAAGTCTAATAATTTAGTAGATCAAAACTGTAAAGCTAAAAAAATTATAAAAAAAAATTAAATAATTTAAGATAGTTTTAAAGTTGGTAAGTACCCTTTGAAAACATTTCAAATATAAAGCCAAAATCAGATAATTCACACTACGATACCATCAATCATTTAAATAAACTATTGTTGTAGATGTTAAATTGTTAAAACAAGTAGTTTTTATACAACTATAAATAAACCCTAACCACAATAAAAATATACTTATTTCACTCATAAGTATATTTTTGTTGTGTGAATTAAACCGCAATAAAAAAAACTGTTTAATTAAACCATTATTATTCTTATGTATTGAAAAAGCGCAGTAGTAGTCTGGTCAACGGTTTTATATAATGCGGTGATGTTTTTGTTTTGTTTTATTATTACATTTTAGTTATATATATACATACGTTTAACGTGTCAAACTTAATAAATGTGTAACTCTAATTGTGAAATCACTCTACTAATTGTAAGTATAATGTAATGTCATACGAAAAACCAGTAAACCAGTAAATATATAATGTATATACTAGCTGCGTTAGGAGGCGTAACTCTGGTAAAAATATATAATAATTAATTAATAGTAATTGGAAGTGAGTAGAATTTTTAAAAAAATAATTTTTTATATTTTGTTAATAATATTACAACAATTTGTTTGTGATCTGAGATGGAATATTATATTTCTAGAATTACACGAATACTGTACATCCCAATCATGTGTTAGGCGTAAAAACTACTTTAGGAACGTTCCATAACTTTCTGGATTTTTCTTGACAAAAACTGTATCATTCTCGAAGAGTAAGCGTAATTCTATTAAAGAGTTAAGGGTAAAAATTACTTTAAGAACGTTCAAGGACGTTCCGGAAACTTTTCGAAAATGTCTGCACTCTGTAGAAATATTTGGAACATTCTTGATGAGTAAATATAGATTGCGTAGTGAATTGGACGTAAGTAGAATAGGAAAGGAATTTGTAGCTTGCTCAGTAAATATGCTTTTAGTTTTATTTAATAAAAATGTGAAGTTGAGCCAAATACTTTTTATTAATAAAGGCTATATAAAAAAAAAAAAATGTGATGTTACAATAGTATTTATCATTATAATGTATTATTCTATGCATTCAGTTGAATAAAATAATTATGATAAATGCATTTGATATCTATATATTACAAATTGCTACCCAAATTTTTTTTTCTACGTCTTCGCGGCTCGACATAAAATACTGATGATTTTAGCTTCGATGCAAAGTGAGAAGGTATTGGTTTTACTCTGATGTGGGCTTTTTTTTTCGCTGTATACACTGTAACTTTTTTAATACTTGACCAATTCCTTCGAATAGCAACTCTATAAATCACAAAATTTGTCATGTTTGTACTTTGGGGGGGGGGGGGGGGAAATTTGCCAGTAGTTGGAACTCATATGTAACCATAACATATTAAACGGGAAAAAAAATTCGGCACTACAGTTTTTTTTTAATTGCCGGGAAACTGTGTTTTCGCAGATTTAGTATATTTTAACAAAAACACCTAAAATCTTTAAAAAAAATTGATCAAATCATTAAAACAATTTTATGTATATCTATGCAGAATGATACTATTAGGTTTTGTGCTCAAGTACCACTTTTTACTTAGTTTACACAAATTCAATTTTTTTTTTTTTTTAACTAAAAAACCGGTGTACCAGATGTGAGAAACGAACAGACACTAAAAATCATCAGTTGGTAACGTCTATCCGTGTTAGATTAGGTTAGGGTCCAATGATCGGTATCATAATATTGTGTTTATTACATGATATCACAGGCGACTAAATCGTGTAATTGATTATAGTAGAAACTCGATTTATTGGGAAAAAAACCTATCCGTGTACTTATTAAGACACTTAATGATTCTGATACGACAAAACCACTGTCGTTATCTCGTTATTTTATAGCCTGCGTTATATAACCTTACCGAAGGTCAACTATGAGTATATAAGGTACAACTACCTGCAAATAATGAAGAGGACTGTTGTTTTTTGGATTTAAATTAAGTGTTGGTTTTTATGCAGTATACCGCCTCAAAATGTATTTTTTCTTACACAATTTTTTTAAAGGAAAACTAATGTTTTGTATATTGTTATACTGTTATTCATTTAAAGAGATTCACGCTTGATTGTTTGAATTGTCTAATATTAGATAATCTGCTTCGTGCTAATTTTAATTTTTTAGTTTATCAACTTGTAGCTCTAATTTTGTATAAAATATTTCATTATTTTATTACTATGTACTATTACTATTAGGATAAATTTTAATAATAATTATGTCATAAATGATAATATTTAATTTTATGACTAGATCAAATCTCGTGAACATCATGATACTGCTCCTATGCTATTATTAAAAAAACAAAATTTTTAAAATCTCCATAAAAGGTTATTGTTAAATAACAGGCAACAGCCGACCGCTAGTGGCTATACACGTTAGTAATATTTAACTAATAAGTAATATATGTAGGTAAAATTTATTGTTTTCTCCATCACAGTACCAGTGTACGATTTATTTTAATTTAAATGTAAGAAAATCGATTTTTCTTTAGAAAATAACAAGAAATTAATATACAGGATGAGGCAGTAAAACGGCGATTTTCTAATGTATTTAAATGGTAAAACTCGTTTCACTATCCCACCCTTTGCATTTTAAGTATCTATGAAAAGGTTTTTTTAGTTGCATTTTATTTTGTACATTGTCAATCTAGTAAAATAGAAGTATAATATAGCTTTGAAATAATATAATCTGTGAAGTATAAATAGTTTGTGTGAGATTGCTTTAATGGAAGTATATAATACATAAATATTAATTTTATTGAGAATAAGCGATTATAATTTAAACTATGGAGTACAAACGATTGAAACATGAATCGTCGACCATTCCAACAAAATATAACAAGACATTGTATATGTGTTATTTGGTCCACTAAGTTTTTGCAAAAAAAAAAAAAACCAGTTTTAAATGAGGGTTCTGTATTTACAAATGAGCATCAAAGCGTTTATTTGAAAGCGATTTTATTAAATTTTATCACTTTTATTTATAATAATTCTTGTAGACCTGTGACCTCTCCGTTTCCTCATTGCTTTGATTACATTATGCCAATACTCTACTGTACTAGTCCTCTCGGATAAAATCACTATCAAATTAACGCTTTGATGCTCATTTGTAAATACAGAACCTTCATTTAAAACTTTCTAACTTTGCTAGTTTATACTGTGCTTGGTTTGGACTGTACTGGCTTGAAAATACTAACTACCGATTTGCACCGAAGCGTTTTTTCAAAAGTGATTTTATCACTTTCAGATTTAAAAATTCCTGTAAACCTGTGACCTCCCCGTCACCACTATGCCCCGACCCAACTATGCTCCGTCCCCACTATGCCCCGACCCCACTGTACTGGTTTTTTAAAATTTATTTTATTTATTAAAATTAAAAGGTTTCAGCATATTACATGCTATTACAAGTTTTCTTACGCTCTAATTACATATTACAAATTAAGTTACTAATTACAATTAGTTTATGATATTGTGATAATGATGTTTTCATGTTGATATTAGTTAATAGGTTATTTTAGTAGTAATTTAAAGTTGATCTTCATCTTCACTTGAATCTGATAGAAGAAGATCTTGCGGTAGACGTGGTTTTAAACGCTGATTTTTCGTTTTGTATCCCAGGTTGTAGAAACGTGCGCCATCGGATGTATTGAGATTTGCGTGAAAGTTTTTCAATTGGATTTTTTTCCAGTCTTGTATAGGAAGGATTACTGTATCGTTGTGTATTTGTCTATTCCTCATAAACCATGGGGCTTTTAGACATATTATCAAAAATTTATTTTGAAGGATTTGAATTTCGTTGATTTTGGTAGTATTATTGATGTGTACAGTAAGATGGACGATTTCATTTGGAGGGTTGATAAAAAGTTAACTAAGGGGTCAAGTGTGTTCATTCTTGCTTAGCCTTGGGTAAGTTTTTTGTTTATATGAATTTTCCATGTCAGTTTTTCGTCTAAAAACACTCAAGCTACTTGACAGAGTCATCTTTATTGTTCCATTGTATTGGTTGATTATCAATGTGAATGGGTTGGGGATCTTTGTATCGTTTAAGGGAAAATATTTTTGCTGCGCTTTTTGTTGGATTCAGGTTTAGTTTCCACGTTTTGAACCAGTTGGTCGCTGTATTTAGAGCTGTTTGAAAATTTTGGATTGAAGATTCTAGGAAGTTGCTTTGGGTTATTACTGTTGTGTCATCCGCAAACCTCGCCAGCTGGGAGTTTGGAGGGATTGGTATGTCGTAGCAGTGAATGTTAACAAGGTAGGACTAGAACCGAGCCTTGGGGGACTCCAGATTGTATATTATGAGGTTGAAAAAAGGTGGGTCCAATTCTTACTTGGTCCAATATGAAAGAGATTATGGTTTGCGGCTTGACATAAAATACTGATGATTTATAGTAATACACAGGAAATAATACTGCAATAATGTACAAAGGCTAATTTGTAAATATTATGGTTTAAGCTGTAATGTATGTTATATAAATGTGTCTGATATATATTATGTCTAATATGAGTTGAAAAGTTTTGATAAATATTGAGAAGTTTTTACAATAAAAATAAATCTCTCTTGTTGTATCAAATACTATTATTAAAATAAAAATATGTGTGAAAAATAATTGTTAAATTGTTTTATTGCATAATATTAAAGTAAGAAAATGTAGAAAAGAATATTGAAATATAATTTGTATTAAATATTGTATAAAGCGTACATTGTTTTGTTTTTGTATATTCGTCTTTTGTATATTAAAATTTGAAAAAGTGACTCATTGTAGGTAGTTGTATGGGTCTAATTGAAAATACTGTATTTTAGCTGAATATGATTCAAATTGGTAAAATTGTATAAAATAATTACTTATATTAAACAAAATATGGGAATCAGGGTGATTTAAATAGAATATTTATTTTGTTTATGTAATATAAAATTGGGTAATTGTTAGGTTAATATTTTTGTTGCTGGTTTTGTCGAGATTAATGTGAATGATTTAAGTATCCTTGTATCACGATTTCTTCTCAGTTTTATTCTACCTACAGTTCTTAGTTACTCTCAAATGACAGTTTGACATTAGATGCAAGCAAATTTATAAAACAATTATGGTAAATACTTGCGATATTTATATATTTCTTTGGAATATTTTAAATATTAGGCATTTTATTTTTTACCGAAATTGTTTATTACTAACGTAATGTTTACTCCTTCTTACAGGTTTTTTCTTACAGGTGTATCGTTTTGTTTTTTTACAAAAAACATTGCCTTTTGCGTCATACTTTAATATAACTGTTCCTGTTATATTGTATGAATAAACTAACTAAATAATATATATTATGTTCATTTATATTTTTTTCTGTACATTTTTATATTGTGTATTGTAGTTTTCATCGTCTATCGTAGAAGTGTGTTTCAGAATAACAAAAGTTAATTAAAACATTATGCAGAAATCTACTATTTTTATAATAGTTTTCATTATAATGGGTAATTCTTATTTGTATTTTTTGTTTACAATACATTCTTAGGTTCAATACTATAATAACTATAATTTTATGGCTTATAAATTCTAATTAAATGACAAATTATGTTGAAAGGAGTTACCGCCATGGAGAAATTATTTTTATTTCAAAATTATGTAAACGAGTATGAGTTTATATGGAAACCTTATTTTATTTTTTTTGTTTAGTCACACAGGGTCGACCATATCCAAGTATGTTTATAAATGATATAATTCTATACACTTTACATGCAATTGTATACAAGTTTTCTATTTAACTTGTACATCCATTGTATAATATGACCGTGTAGTAATAATTAATATACACCTAAAAGTAGATAACAGTACCATTACAGATTACATTCTTTGGTTGGTTTTTGGAGTATTTACACGGTACCAAAAGTAAACAAAATATTTGATTAAAAAAATGATTTATTTATTTTATAATGAAAAGCTACAGCCAGCAAAATATTAATACGTGTAAAAAAGGAAATCTAATCAACTATTATACTGCTATAAAAAATGAAGTCATTTTTTTGCTAGTAAACAGTACATTTTTTTTGTTGGTTAGGTGAAAACAATTCGATGGAGTCACAAAAGAAGCCGGGTAATTTCACGTGGTATTATACTATTACAAGGGCCAAAATACCAAATACGAATTAACTTATGGAGCACACCTCCCCGAAATTTTTTGATACTCACTTTATGTGTCTGTTCCGACGAAAGGAATCAGTAAATCAATTTTTGTTCGTTTATTTTGAACCTTTTTATATAATAAAATGATCATATTTTTAGTTTTTTTCTTTAATCTTTTTTTTAATCATTTTTTATAGTATTTTGAACAAAAAAAAAATGTTAAAAATTAGTTTCTTTTGTAAAATAATTGATTTTTATCCGAGTTAAGTCAGCCAATTGAGTTTATAATTTTATACTTTTAGTAGGACCAAATTTTTAATAACACAGTCAAACTAGAAATAATAATAATATATTAAATATATTCTACCTATTGTTTTCGAAAAATATCAGGAATATTTGAAATATTGGAAAATGGTTTCATGCAACGCTAACCAAAATTGTTTATTGCTATTCAAATATTTTATCCGCTCACGTGTTTTTTTAGAGATATAACCGTTCTATTATTTCCCAAATAACATTGCCATTTGCGTCATACTTTAATAGTACTGTTGTTATATAGTTTGATAAATATTTGTTAAATAATGTATGTTATATATTTCTATACTTTTTGACACATTTCCTTCTAATTTTAGTAATTGTACAAGTTTTTAAAATGACAAACTAAAAATTAGAATTATTTTAGAAAAAAGGGTCTTATCCATAATGAATTATCTGTATAATTTTCATATGTTTGCAAAATATTTGGTAAAAATAATGATTTATTTATTTTATAATGAAAAGATGATCTCCCAAAAATACTCACACTAAAAGAAATGGCGGAGTTACAAAGGAAACCGGGTAATTATACGTTTTTTTATACAATGTAGAGTAGAATGTGTATATCTAAATAATTAACTTATTTTCAAATATATCTTTAAATATATGCATACTATAGTTTGAAATTGTTTATACTTCTAAACGATCATCCAGTATTAGCCCTGACTACAATTATTGTCGCAATAAAGTACAAATCGTTTACCTAAAGTTTAGACGAGAAATATTAATAATTATCAAATTGCTTGTCACATATATTTCAAGATGTATTTGAAAATAAATTTAATTCATTAGAAGAACATATGTTATTCTACATTGTGAAAACAGTATCATACAACAGATAATTAAAGGTTTTTTACAATCACATAAAGTTAGCAAAACATTAATTTAATTTGCATTACATGTTGGTTTAGATAATAGACTGGTATATGTCCAAATAGGTACACCCTGTATAGTGTAATATAATAGAAATCAGTCTTTATCTTTCTTCGAGTGCTATAATGTGTAAATACAAAAGCAATCCATAAAAATTAAAAATTTTTCTCAGAGACAGTCGAACGAAAAATGGTTTGTCATACATATCTTATAAACTATTTCATAATAATATTAGTTAATTGGAATTCCACATATTTTTCTATATCTATTGTTAAAAATATATTTTCTAAAAAAAAATTGAAATATGGAAATTTTAAAAAGCATATAATATACTTTTAGATATTTAAAAAGTAATATTTAAAAATGTTTTGAAACATTATAGAGATAAAAGTTATACTAGACCAGATAAGTCTATAAATTTCAATAGGGGTTTAATTTTTTTATGTAAAAGCTGCACTAAAGTACTAAAAAATCGTATAAAACATAATTCCTATTTAAACTCGTTTAATTTGTATTGTTTTAAATACTATTATGACAATTTAAAGTTAGCAAACATTAACTTATATGTATAATTTGTTGTATTATAGCTGGCGATAAAAAGCATTCAGGTATAGTATAGACTAGAGCTACCGATTACACATGTAACTTGTGTGGTTCGAATTGACGTGTAGAAGTTCGTGTAATTATAAGTACAACTACAAGTATTCTTAAAACTGTAAGTTTTAATAAGACCTCTTATTTACGTAATACTACTCTTTAATTAATGGTTGTGACTAAGATATAGTATTATAGCCATTGGGTCAAGTTAGTGGAATCTAGGGTCCTACAAGTGTATTATTTACACGAACTTCTAAACGTCAATTCGAACTACACGAACCTTGTCCTACATGTGTACTACACAATACACGTGTAGAATCTTCGGTCACAGTATAGACTGTAGAGTTACCTAGTGTGAACCCTTTTCCTAACACTATAAGTTCAAACCACCAGTAATACTCGTACATGAGATGTGTTAATATTTATTTACTGGAATAATTATAGTATCCCTCTTAACACTTTTAAAATCGTGTAAAACAATTTATATTTAAAGCTATTAGTTTCTTACATATTCACTATTAAAAATGTTTTATTATTAAAAATTCTCAAATATATAAAAAATGTAATTTTGTTTGTTAGGATGGAGTTTAGTAAGAAATGGTATGTTGTTCGTCACTTATTACTTTGTTTCATTTAATTTTGTTTGCACAATTGAACTATGGTACCAACAATAATGACGAAGAAAGCTAATTTATCTTGGACATCTTAAATCTGTTGTTCATTTATTTTGAAATGTTCGATTATTAATAGTTCTATAATCGAATATCTTTGAAACAAATTAATCATGTTGTAAAATATATTGTAATTTATTATATTATAATAAAACACATATTTTATGTTCATGTACATTGTGCAATATTTCAAACTTGACAATCAATTAACAGCTTTTAATAAACCCTGTTTCGAAAATGTGACCCACTTTTACTTTAAACTAATTTAGTGTGATATTATTTTCATCAAGTTATATACCTAGGCATAAAGGTTAGCATAGTTGTGCTATTTCGATTAGATTTCATCATTTAAAAATGAGCACTAATTAATTTGGTAATCTTCGTTATATTTTAAAATACCTAATACTTTATTTGCTTAAAAGCTAGCGGATTGGTCGAAATCTTTGGATGTGGAACGCCTAAGACAACAGAAACAACCGAAGTTTCGAGCTCTTCCAAAGGTAATAGTTAACTATGTTTTAAAAATAATTATTTTAAATAAAAAAATTAAACGTTATTAATTTGGTGATTCACTTGTATAGTCTTAAAACATAAAATAGCTTCGTTTAGTATTCAATTCGGTTCACTATATTTTGAACTTGATTGAAATTCAAAAACACAGTTTCCGTTTGCGCTGTATAGACGATTGCGTTAGTCGAATTAGCATACGTCCCTTTTTTATATAATGGAATTTATAATTTTCTTCCAAGGAAATTCCTTGACCGCGTCTTGATAACGTCGTACCCATTTTTTATATACTTTAATTTAAATGATATTACTATAAAACACATATTTTATGTTCATGTACATTGTGCAGTATTTCGAACTTGACAATTAATTAACAGCTTTTAATAAACCCTGTTTCGAAAATGTGACCCACATTTATTTTAAACTAGTTTAGTGTTAAGTTACTTTCAACAAATTATGTACCTAGGCATAAAGGTTAGCATAGTTGTGCGACTTCTATTAGAATTTTATCATTTTGTGTTCATTTAAAATTGAGCACTAATTAATTTGGTTTATAATCTTCGTTATATTTTAAAATACCTATTACTTTATTTGCTTAAAAGCTTGCGGATTTCGCGAATCCTTGGGATGTGGAATGCCTAAGACAACAGAAACCACTGACGCTCCGAGCTCTTCCAAAGGTAATAGTTACTTATGTTTTAAAGATGTAATTATGTAAATGTAATTCTTAATTTTCTTTATACAGTTAAGTTATTTCTTTTTCAATCATTGTCCTTCTTTTAATTCCGTGGTTTTCGTCGAACCCTTTTTCTAACACTATAAGTTCAAACCACCAGCAATACATGACACATGAGATGTGTTAATATTTATCTACTGGAACTAGTATAGTATCCCTCTTAACAGTTTCATAATCGTATAAAAAATGTTATCTTTAAAGCTATAATTTTTTTACTAAATCACTATTAAAAACGTTTTATTGTTAAATAAAACGTTTTATTGTAAAAAAATGTTTTTTTGTTTTTTAGAGCTTCCTCCGACAAAACTATCAAATAGACTTTGTACATGTTTTATAGGTAGAGTCATTACTTAATTTTAAAAGAGAATTTTTTTTTAAAATCAAAAAAGTAATCGTTATTAATTTGATGATTCACTTTTGAAATTTCTCTAATAAATACGAAATATTTTTTTGTTTTTTAGGCAGTGAGATTTTATTAAAAGATGGTATGTTTTTACAAAAAATATATATATTTGTTTCATTGAATTTTGTTTGTGCAATTAAACTATGGTACCAAAAATATTGACGATAACAGCTAATTTTTCTTGGACGTCCTAAAACTCTTGTTCATTTGTTTTGGAATGTTCGATTTTTTTTGAAACAATTTAATCATGCTGTATTATATTTTTTTAAAACACAACGAACTTGACAAAAAATTAACAGCTCTTAACAGAACTTTGTTTCAAAATTATGACAGACCTTTACTTTGAACTGGTTTAGTGTGATATTACCAGCAATAAGTTATGGACCGAGGCATAAAGGTTAACATAGTTATGCAACTTCGATTTAATTTACACAATCCATGCGTGTGTTATGATTGAAATTCGAAAACGCAGTTGTGTTAGCCCTATAAAGACGATTGCGTTT
Organism: Adelges cooleyi; assembly: GCF_023614345.1. Classification (NCBI taxonomy): domain Eukaryota; kingdom Metazoa; phylum Arthropoda; class Insecta; order Hemiptera; family Adelgidae; genus Adelges; species Adelges cooleyi. The sequence goes on from NW_026096508.1 coordinate 123,905, forward strand.
CGGAGCATCTCTTATTTACGTTTCGGTTAAGTTAAGGGAATTCCTCGACCACGTCTTGATAACGTCGTTGAAACGTTACCTCGCTGTCCGCTGTAATGAAACTTGTCCTCTAATATTACCGTTTTAATTATATTATTATTATTGTCATTATATATTAAAATATTATATTTTGTTATTCATTTTCATATATAATATTAATTTAATATAATAACGTTTTTGTATCGTGTTTAGAATTTGAGAAAGCTCGATATTGTATATTACACCAGTTGCCAGCAACGACGCGTGTCACCACGAATCCTTGTCACCATTGTACTAAACATTTATCAGGTAAACTAACCTAACCGTTATATAGATTGTTACATATACTTATATATATATATATATATATATTTAGTTTTATACTATAAAATATCATTCCTTAGAGGTTTTTTGTAAATACAAAACACAATTAGTTTACATTGTTTTTTTGTAACATAGGTAACGTTATACAAACTTATTCTATTTAAGCTATGAATTAATAAAAATTTTTGTTTTTTTAATAGAAAGAATCCCATGACAACAATCCAATTTTGCAGAAATATACCATTAAAAATAAAGATGTAAATAAATATAAATGTAGAAAATTAAATTGTGTAAACTATTACTAAACAAAAAACATAAATTTCATTGATTCATATTAAACTTCATCTATCTGGCAAATTTAAAGTGTATTGTTTTCCTTTAGTGCAAGTTTTCAAACTTGGTTACTATATTTTCACCCGATTTTATTATTGTAGCTTTGTTTAAGTACAATGTGTAAATATTTTTTCTATTGTTATAGCCTGTAACAACATTTTGCATAATCTTAAAGAAGATTGTCTAGATAAATCAATGGATTAAATTAAAATATAATTATTGTGATTGGATGAGGCGCTTTGAATGTGGCATATTATTTTTTAATAATTGATATGGTGTGAATGAAAAATTCTAGAAAACTTAAGGGGTAACGCGGTCGTACCGTCGGTATAACACTCGGTTTGAAGTGTAATTATATGATTAAAGCTCCAAGGTTCGTCAAAAATATAAAAGTTTATGAATCGATACACGCAACTTCAATTATAAAATAGTAATTAACTAATACAGTTTACATAAAGCTTACAAATCTGAAAATATTCAAAATAATTTTATGCAACGCTAACCAAAATTGTTTATTGCTAACGAAATGTTTTTATCCGCTCATGTGTTTTTTTAGATACATGAACGTTCTGTTATTTTCCAAAAACAATGACATTTACTAACACATATATTAATAACACCTTTGCTATATAGTTTGAATAACATTTATTATATTAACGATATATATTATATCGTTATAACCTGTATCAACATTTTGCATAATCTCAAAGAGGTTTGTCTAGATAACAGGTACGACGGATTAAATTAAAATATAATAACTGTTATTGGTTAAGGCGCTTTGAATGTGGCATGTTATCCTTTGACACTTGATTTGGTGTATAATCACAGTACGTAATATGATCTTGAAAAAAAACGCAGCATGCACACAGTACAATGGAAAGTCTGCATATTTCTTAGTAAACTGGTTTCAAAAATACAGTATCTTCTTAAAAATAAAAAAAAGTAAAGGTAATAGACTAATTATTAGAAAACAATAATTTCAAAAATATGAAGGATACTTAGGACTGACACAGACCAGTGCAGACAAATTAATAACTTATATTAATAAATAAAGTAAAATTAATAATTTTAATAGTCAATATTTAAAAAATAATCTTCTTCATCTTTGCCTTATACTCTCAACTACATGAGGTCAGTCAAATATTTGAAAAACTTTGAAATCAAAAAAAAATTTTCCCAACAATTAGATACTTGTGAATACTGCATATCTCTTTAGGGGTGAAGAATAAATCTATATTTTGTAATAGAGAGTAAATTCCCTGAGTAATTTCTACTATTATGAAAAATAAAATAATACACACCAAAAATGCCCAAGTTCTCCAAAAGTTACTAATATTATTACAAGTCAAGTGAAACAACAATTGTTTAAAAGAAAATTGTTATAAAAAGTTGGTCACTGTGTTTAGAGCTGTTTGAAGATTTCGGATTGAAGATTCTATGGAGTTGCTTTAGGTTATTACTGTTGCGTCATCCGCAAACATTGCCAGCTGGGAGTTTGGAGGGATTGGTATGTCGTAGCAGTGAATGTTAACAAGGTAGGACCAGAACCGAGCCTTGGGGGACTCCAGATTGTATATTATGAGGTTGAAAGAAGTTGGCTCCAATTCTTACTTGGTCCAATATGAAAGAGATTATGGTTTGCGGCTTGACATAAAATACTGATGATTTATAGTAATACACAGGAAATAATACTGAAATAATGTACAAAGGCTAATTTGTAAATATTATGGTTTAAGCTGTAATGTAAGTTATATAAATGTGTCTGATATATATTATGTCTAATATGAGTTGAATTGATAAATATTGAGAAGTTTTTACAATAAAAATAAATCTCTTTTGTTGTATCAAATACCATTATTAAAATAAAAATATATGTGAAAAATAATTGTTAAATTGTTTTATTGCATAATATTAAAGTAAGGAAATGTAGAAAAGAATATTTAAATATAATTTGTATTAAATATTGTATAAAGCGTACATTGTTTTGTTTTTGTATATTCGTCTTTTGTATATTAAAATTTGATAAAGTGCTCATTGTAGGTAGTTGTATGGGTCTTATTGAAAATACTGTATTTTAGCTGAATATGATTCAAATTGGTAAAATTGTATAAAATAATTACTTATATTAAACAAAATATGGGAATCAGGGTGATTTAAATAGAATATTTATTTTGTTTATGTAATATAAAATTGGGTAATTGTTAGGTTAATATTTTTGTTGCTGGTTTTGTCGAGATTAATGTGAATGATTTTAGTATCCTTGTTTCACGATTTCTTCTCAGTTTTATTCTACCTACAGTTCTTAGTTACTCCTAAATGACAGTTTGACATTAGATGCAAGCAGTTTTATAAAACAATTATGATAAATACTTGCGATATTTATATATTTCTTTGGAATATTTTAAATATTAGGCATTTTATTTTTTACCGAAATTGTTTATTACTAACGTAATGTGTTTACTCCTTCTTACAGGTTTTTTCTTACAGGTGTATCGTTTTGTTTTTTTACAAATAACATTGCCTTTTGCGTCATACTTTAATATAACTGTTCCTATATTGTCTGAATAAACTTGCTAAATAATATATATTATGTTCATTTATATTTTTTTCTGTACATTTTTATATTATGTATTGTAGTTTTCATCGTCTATCGTAGAAGTGTGTTTCAGAATAACAAAAGTTAATTAAAACATTATGCAGAAATCTACTATTTTTATAATAGTTTTCATTATAATGGGTAATTCTTATTTGTATTTTTTGTTTACAATACATTCTTAGGTTCAATACTATAATTACTATATTTTTATGGCTTCTAAATTCTAATTAAATGACAAATTATGTTGAAAGGAGTTACCGCCATGGAGAAATTATTTTTATTTCAAAATTATGTAAACGAGTATGAGTTTATATGGAAACCTTATTTTATTTTTTTTGTTTAGTCACACAGGGTCGACCATATCCAAGTATGTTTATAAATGATATAATTGTATACATTTTACATGCAATTGTATACAAGTTTTCTATTTAACTTGTACATCCATTGTATAATATGACCGTGTAGTAATAATTAATATACACCTAAAAGTAGATAACAGTACCATTACAGATTACATTCTTTGGTTGGTTTTTGGAGTATTTACACGGTACCAAAAGTAAACAAAATATTTGATTAAAAAAATGATTTATTTATTTTATAATGAAAAGCTACAGCCAGCAAAATATTAATACGTGTAAAAAAGGACATCTAATCAACTATTATACTGCTATAAAAAATGAAGTCATTTTTTTGCTAGTAAACAGTACATTTTTTTTGTTGGTTAGGTGAAAACAATTCGATGGAGTCACAAAAGAAGCCGGGTAATTTCACGTGATATTATACTATTACAAGGGCCAAAATGCCAAATACGAATTAACTTATGGAGCACACCTCCCCGGAATTTTTTGATACTCACTTTGTGTGTCTGTTCCGACAAAATCAATATTTTTCTTCAGTAAATCAATTTTTGTTCGTTTATTTTGAACCTTTTTATATAATTTAATGATCCTATATTTAGTTTTTTCATTTAATCTTTTTTTTAATCATTTTTTATAGTATTTTGAACAAAAATAAAATGTTAAAAATTAGTTTCTTTTGTAAAATAATTGATTTTTATTCGAGTTAAGTCAGCAAATTGAGTTTATAATTTTATACTTTTAGTAGGACCAAATTTTTAATAACACAGTCAAACTAGAAATAATAATAATATATTTAATATATTCTACCCATTGTTTTCGAAAAATATCATGAATATTTGAAATATTGGAAAATGGTTTCATGCAACGCTAACCAAAATTGTTTATTGCTATTCAAATATTTTATCCGCTCACGTGTTTTTTTAGAGGTATAACCGTTCTATTATTTCCCAAATTACATTGCCATTTGCGTCATACTTTAATAGTACTGTTGTTATATAGTTTGATAAACATTTGTTAAATAATGTATGTTATATATTTCTATATTTTTTGACACATTTGCTTCTAATTTTAGTAATTGTACAAGTTTTTAAAATGACAAACTAAAAATTAGAATTATTTTAGAAAAAAGGGTCTTATCCATAATGAATTATCTGTATAAATTTCATATGTTTGCAAAATATTTGGTAAAAATAATGATTTATTTATTTTATAATGAAAAGGTGATCTCCCAAAAATACTCACACTAAAAGAAATGGCGGAGTTACAAAGGAAACAGGGTAATTATACGTTTTTTTATACAATGTAGAGTAGAATGTGTATATCTAAATAATTAACTTATTTTCAAATATATCTTTAAATATATGCATACTATAGTTTGAAATTGTTTATACTTCTAAACGATCATCCAGTATTGGTCCTGACTACAATTATTGTCGAATAATGAAAATTTGACTACCTAAAGTTAAGACGAGAAATATTAATAATTATCAAATTGCTTGTCACATATATTTCAAGATGTATTTGAAAATAAATTTAATTCATTAGAAGAACATATGTTATTCTACATTGTGAAAACAGTATCATACAACAGATAATTAAAGGTTTTTTACAACCACTTAAAGTTAGCAAAACATTAATTTAATTTGCATTACATGTTGGTTTAGATAATAAACTGGTATATGTCCAAATAGGTACACCCTGTATAGTGTAATAGAATAGAAATCATTCTTTATCTTTCTTCGAGTGCTATAATGTGTAAATACAAAAGCAATCCATAAAAATAAAAAATCTTTCTCAGAGACAGTCGGACGAAAAATGGTTTGTCATACATATCTTATAAACTATTTCATAATAGTATTAGTTAATTGGAATTCCACATATTTTTCTATATCTATTGTTAAAACTATATTTTCTAAAAAAAAATTGAAATATGGAAATTTTAAAAAGCATATAGTATACTTTTAGATATTTAAAAATGTTTTGAAACATTATAGAGATAAAAGTTATACTAGACCAGATAAGTCTATAAATTTCAATAGGGGTTTAATTTTTTTATGTAAAAGCTGCACTAAAGTACTAAAAAATCGTATAAAACATAATTCCTATTTAAACTCGTTTAATTTGTATTGTTTTAAATACTATTATGACAATTTAAAGTTAGCAAACATTAACTTATATGTATAATTTGTTGTATTATAGCTGGCGATAAAAAGCATTCAGGTATAGTATAGACTAGAGCTACCGATTACACATGTAACACATGTGGTTCGAATTGACGTGTAGAAGTTCGTGTAATTATAAGTACAACTACAAGTATTCTTAAAACTGTAAGTTTTAATAAGACCTCTTATTTACGTAATACTACTCTTTAATTAATGGTTGTGACTAAGATATAGTATTATAGCCATTGGGTCAAGTTAGTGGAATCTAGGGTCCTACAAGTGTATTATTTACACGAACTTCTAAACGTCAATTCGAACTACACGAACCTTGTCCTACATGTGTACTACACAATACACGTGTAGAATCTTCGGTCACAGTATAGATTGTAGAGTTACCTAGTGTGAACCCTTTTCCTAACACTATAAGTTCAAACCACCAGGAATACATGAGATGTGTTAATATTTATTTACTGGAATAATTATAGTATCCCTCTTAACAGTTTTAAAATCGTGTAAAACAATTTATATTTAAAGCTATTAGTTTCTTACATATTCACTATTAAAAATGTTTTATTATTAAAAATTCTCAAATATATAAAAAATGTAATTTTGTTTGTTAGGATGGAGTTTAGTAAGAAATGGTATGTTGTTCGTCACTTATTACTTTGTTTCATTTAATTTTGTTTGCACAATTGAACTATGGTACCAACAATATTGACGAAGAAAGCTAATTTATCTTGGACATCTTAAATCTGTTGTTCATTTATTTTGAAATGTTCGATTATTAATAGTTCTATAATCGAATATCTTTGAAACAAATTAATCATGTTGTAAAATATATTGTAATTTATTATATTATAATAAAACACATATTTTATGTTCATGTACATTGTGCAATATTTCAAACTTGACAATCAATTAACAGCTTTTAATAAACCCTGTTTCGAAAATGTGACCCACTTTTACTTTAAACTAATTTAGTGTGATATTATTTTCATCAAGTTATATACCTAGGCATAAAGGTTAGCATAGTTGTGCTATTTCGATTAGATTTCATCATTTAAAAATGAGCACTAATTAATTTGGTAATCTTCGTTATATTTTAAAATACCTAATACTTTATTTGCTTAAAAGCTAGCGGATTGGTCGAAATCTTTGGATGTGGAACGCCTAAGACAACAGAAACAACCGAAGTTTCGAGCTCTTCCAAAGGTAATAGTTAACTATGTTTTAAAAATAATTATTTTAAATAAAAAAATTAAACGTTATTAATTTGGTGATTCACTTGTATAGTCTTAAAACATAAAATAGCTTCGTTTAGTATTCAATTCGGTTCACTATATTTTGAACTTGATTGAAATTCAAAAACACAGTTTCCGTTTGCGCTGTATAGACGATTGCGTTAGTCGAATTAGCATACGTCCCTTTTTTATATAATGGAATTTATAATTTTCTTCCAAGGAAATTCCTTGACCGCGTCTTGATAACGTCGTACCCTTTTTTTATATACTTTAATTTAAATGATATTACTATAAAACACATATTTTATGTTCATGTACATTGTGCAGTATTTCGAACTTGACAATTAATTAACAGCTTTTAATAAACCCTGTTTCGAAAATGTGACCCACATTTATTTTAAACTAGTTTAGTGTTAAGTTACTTTCAACAAATTATGTACCTAGGCATAAAGGTTAGCATAGTTGTGCGACTTCTATTAGAATTTTATCATTTTGTGTTCATTTAAAATTGAGCACTAATTAATTTGGTTTATAATCTTCGTTATATTTTAAAATACCTATTACTTTATTTGCTTAAAAGCTTGCGGATTTCGCGAATCCTTGGGATGTGGAATGCCTAAGACAACAGAAACCACTGACGCTCCGAGCTCTTCCAAAGGTAATAGTTACTTATGTTTTAAAGATGTAATTATGTAAATGTAATTCTTAATTTTCTTTATACAGTTAAGTTATTTCTTTTTCAATCATTGTCCTTCTTTTAATTCCGTGGTTTTCGTCGAACCCTTTTTCTAACACTATAAGTTCAAACCACCAGCAATACATGACACATGAGATGTGTTAATATTTATCTACTGGAACTAGTATAGTATCCCTCTTAACAGTTTCATAATCGTATAAAAAATGTTATCTTTAAAGCTATAATTTTTTTACTAAATCACTATTAAAAACGTTTTATTGTTAAATAAAACGTTTTATTGTAAAAAAATGTTTTTTTGTTTTTTAGAGCTTCCTCCGACAAAACTATCAAATAGACTTTGTACATGTTTTATAGGTAGAGTCATTACTTAATTTTAAAAGAGAATTTTTTTTTAAAATCAAAAAAGTAATCGTTATTAATTTGATGATTCACTTTTGAAATTTCTCTAATAAATACGAAATATTTTTTTGTTTTTTAGGCAGTGAGATTTTATTAAAAGATGGTATGTTTTTACAAAAAATATATATATTTGTTTCATTGAATTTTGTTTGTGCAATTAAACTATGGTACCAAAAATATTGACGATAACAGCTAATTTTTCTTGGACGTCCCAAAACTCTTGTTCATTTGTTTTGGAATGTTCGATTTTTTTTGAAACAATTTAATCATGCTGTATTATATTTTTTTAAAACACAACGAACTTGACAAAAAATTAACAGCTCTTAACAGAACTTTGTTTCAAAATTATGACAGACCTTTACTTTGAACTGGTTTAGTGTGATATTACCAGCAATAAGTTATGGACCGAGGCATAAAGGTTAACATAGTTATGCAACTTCGATTTAATTTACACAATCCATGCGTGTGTTATGATTGAAATTCGAAAACGCAGTTGTGTTAGCCCTATAAAGACGATTGCGTTTCGGAGCATCTCTTATTTACGTTTCGGTTAAGTTAAGGGAATTCCTCGACCACGTCTTGATAACGTCGTTGAAACGTTACCTCGCTGTCCGCTGTAATGAAACTTGTCCTCTAATATTACCGTTTTAATTATATTATTATTATTGTCATTATATATTAAAATATTATATTTTGTTATTCATTTTCATATATAATATTAATTTAATATAATAACGTTTTTGTATCGTGTTTAGAATTTGAGAAAGCTCGATATTGTTTATTACACCAGTTGCCAGCAACGAAGCGTGTCAACTCGAATCCTTGTCACCTTTGTCCTAAACATTTATTAGGTAAACTAACCTAACCGTTATATAGATTGTTACATATACTTATATATATATATATATTTAGTTTTTATACTATAAAATATCATTCCTTAGAGGTTTTTTGTAAATACAAAACACAATTAATTTACATTGTTTTTTTGTAACATAGGTAACGTTATACAAACTTATTCTATTTAAGCTATGAATTAATAAGAATTTTTGTTTTTTTAATAGAAAGAATCCCATGACAACAATCCAATTTTGCAGAAATATACCATTAAAAATAAAGATGTAAATAAATATAAATGTAGAAAATTAAATTGTGTAAACTATTACTAAACAAAAAACATAAATTTCATTGATTCATATTAAACTTCATCTATCTGGCAAATTTAAAGTGTATTGTTTTCCTTTAGTGCAAGTTTTCAAACTTGGTTACTATTTTTGCACCAGATTTTATTATTGTAGCTTTGTTTAAGTACAATGTGTAAATATTTTTTCTATTGTTATAGCCTGTAACAACATTTTGCATAATCTTATAGAAGATTGTCTAGATAAATCGATGGATTAAATTAAAATATAATTTTTGTGATTGGATGAGGCGCTTTGAATGTGGCATATTATTTTTTAATAATTGATATGGTGTGAATGAAAAATTCTAGAAAACTTAAGGGGTAACGCGGTCGTACCGTCGGTATAACACTCGGTTTGAAGTGTAATTATATGATTAAAGCTCCAAGGTTCGTCAAAAATATAAAAGTTTATGAATCGATACACGCAACTTCAATTATAAAATAGTAATTAACTAATACAGTTTACATAAAGCTTACAAATCTGAAAATATTCAAAATAATTTTATGCAACGCTAACCAAAATTGTTTATTGCTAACGAAATGTTTTTATCCGCTCATGTGTTTTTTTAGATACATGAACGTTCTGTTATTTTCCAAAAACAATGACATTTACTAACACATATATTAATAACACCTTTGCTATATAGTTTGAATAACATTTATTATATAATGTACAATTAATGTATATTCCTCTATCGTTATAACCTGTATCAACATTTTGCATAATCTCAAAGAGGTTTGTCTAGATAACAGGTACGACGGATTAAATTAAAATATAATAACTGTTATTGGTTAAGGCGCTTTGAATGTGGCATGTTATCCTTTGACACTTGATTTGGTGTATAATCACAGTACGTAATATGATCTTGAAAAAAAACGCAGCATGCACACAGTACAATGGAAAGTCTGCATATTTCTTAGTAAACTGGTTTCAAAAATACAGTATCTTCTTAAAAATAAAAAAAAGTAAAGGTAATAGACTAATTATTAGAAAACAATAATTTCAAAAATATGAAGGATACTTAGGACTGACACAGACCAGTGCAGACAAATTAATAACTTATATTAATAAATAAAGTAAAATTAATAATTTTAATAGTCAATATTTAAAAAATAATCTTCTTCATCTTTGCCTTATACTCTCAACTACATGAGGTCAGTCAAATATTTGAAAAACTTTGAAATCAAAAAAAAATTTTCCCAACAATTAGATACTTGTGAATACTGCATATCTCTTTAGGGGTGAAGAATAAATCTATATTTTGTAATAGAGAGTAAATTCCCTGAGTAATTTCTACTATTATGAAAAATAAAATAATACACACCAAAAATGCCCAAGTTCTCCAAAAGTTACTAATATTATTACAAGTCAAGTGAAACAACAATTGTTTAAAAGAAAATTTACAAGTTTAAAATTAATTCTCGGATAAGACCGAACCATATAGAAAGTTCAAAAAAGAGCAAACCAGCAGGGGTCATGTATATTGCAAATATTTGTAAGGATGGTGGAGGATGTTAATAAGTTTCCTATTTCCATAAAATAATTTCAATTACTACTAGAGTGTATGATAATGAAAAACTCCTACCTTATTATGTTAATTTTTATCACTAACCTAATTAAAGGTTAATAATAATTGGGCAATTAATAATTGTATAATACAAATAACTGTTATAATGCTAGACAGCGTTATTAAAAAAGAATTGTACAAGTATACGTATGAAATGTAGCAGCAAAAACGCTGCATTGCTTCGTTAAAAATAACGATGGCATATTATTATTATTTGCAGATAAGATTACTGATCTATAGACTTACTAAATGAAGAAATCGGATCAGTAGTTTAGGAAATATTGTGGATCTGGACACAAAATAAAAATAAACTAAAACATTACCTTCTGAGCTCTGCACTTAGCTAATATATGATGAAACTTGACTACGGGGTTCAGTCCTTTTTCATTTTAGCCTTATAAAGTACCTCTCAGGTACAATTTCTAAACTAATAACTTACACTACATGAATATGTCGATATATTGTACAGAAAATGTATAGTAGGTCCAGACATAGAAAACAAATAAAATGTTTAAGTGTCTTAAAAGTTCTTTGAGTGTTAAGTACAAGAAAAATACCTTTTCGAGATTCAATATAGCTAATGGCAGGATGTACAAAAAAACAGCAATACAGCATTTTATTGAAATATAAATATTCAATATTTTCAATATTTTATTGAAATTATATTATGAGTAGTCGATAAAATTCCGATTATAGCCCTCAAAGGAAGCCGCTACTTATTGTTATAATTAAAATTCCATTGTTTCACGGGTAAACTTTCATATGTATTGTCATATGATAGATTTAAGATAGGATTATTTGTTCGCGTAAACATATACATCAGAGATAACACGCACGCCGTTATCATTTAGGATACGGTTGTCGTCTATCAAACGCACGCGCCTTTAAATATTACATCTGAATAATTCATAACATTAACTAAAAGTATAAATATTGAATGTGTTTTATTTGATTTCAATGAATAAACACACAACAAAATTAACTAGTAAATAATCAGCTAAAATTGGCAAATTTTTAACAAAAAACTGTTTTATTTTTATTGAGGTGGACAAGATATAGAATTCACTTGTGTCCAGATTTGTTGTTTGGCAGAATTGTACAACAATACAAAACTGCTGCCAATATATAAAAACTACCGACGTTGTTGACGTTGTTTTATTTAGTTCTTTAGACAAGACATTTATTGAACCCTTTTAATAAATATACTTTAATTTAGACCCCCTTATTAACTATAATTTTAGTGTTTCTGTCTTTGCATTTTTTTGAGAGTTACTTAAACACCTTAATTTATAGGTTAACATATAAATTTAACATTTTTACTTATTGTTGTCGAAAAAAAAAGAATATTTAAAAAATTGGACGAAAATTTCATGCAACGTTTGAATATTTTATCCGGCACATGTGTTTTTTAGAAATATATACGTTCTGTTATTTTCGAAATAACATTACCATATGAGTCACACTTTAATAACTCAGTTTTAATATAGTTCGAATAACGTTTGATAAATAAAGTATATTATATTCAATTGAATATTTTTTTGACACATAAATTTCCAAATTTAAAAATTATAAAAAATTTTAAATAATCAATCCAAAATTTTGATTTTTTTTAGAAAAAAAAGTGTCCTAAAGCATATTTGATATATCTTTACTATTGTATACCACCCTTCTACACATAAAAACATTACAGTTGGTCCTACTTTAACTATGTTTACTATAGAGACACACAAATATCCAGGTGGAACATCTCAATAAAAAGTTGGCCCAACTAAATGTTTACTGAAACAACTTTTTATTTAGTTCTTTTAAATAGAATCGTATTAAGCCCTTATAATAAGTCTTCTTTTATCGGGACTAAGTTTTTAATAACTCTGTATTATTTGAATTTTTCGAATAATTCGAATAGTAATCAAATAATTCGAATATTCGAATTTTCGTATGAAAAAACTAAAAAGAACTTCTTAATCTAAGAGGTAATATTTAATTTGTCAAATTTATGTTTTTTTGAAATTATATATCTATATAAATTGTTAAAATCTTATTTTTTGTAATAAGTAATGATATTTATTATGTCAAAAGAATAATTTGTTATAATTATATTAATTTTGCTAAAAAATTATTAAAAATAAATCAAGGACACCTTAGTTGTCTTTTAATTATTTTTTTAAATCTAATTAATCCAGCAAAGAAAATTATAAAATATTCGAATAATCAGATCGAAAATTCGAATTTTTTATTTTCTATTCGTTTTTCGAATAACGAATATTCGTGCGAATAAAGTATTCGAATATTCGAATTTTTTTTAATCGAATAGTCCCACCACTAGTTACTAGTAATGTTTTGTAATCTTATATTAACTACAGCTTTAGTTGGACCAACTTTGTATTTTTTTAAAACTAACTTATTTCCTTAATTAATAGGTTAAATAATATATTTAACAATTTTACCTAATGTTATCGAAAATTATCAGAAATATTTGACATATTGGACAAAAATTTCATACAACGTTTGAATATTTTATCCGGCAAATGTGTTTTTTTTAAATAATGTAGGTTCTGTTATTTTCGAAAAACATTGCCATTGCGTCATACTTTAATAACACATTTCCTATATAGTTTGAATAATGTTTGTTAAATAATGTATAAGATATTCAATTGAATATTTTTTTTTACTCATAAATTTCCAAATTTAAAAATGTTAAATGATTTTAATCAATCAATCAAAAATCAGAATTATTTAAGAAAAAAAGTGTTATTTCCTAAAGCATATTTGATATAATTTTACTATTACAATTTATACCACCCTCCTACACATAAAACCTTTACAGTTTGTCCCACTTTAACTATGTTACTACAGAGACACAAAAATATCCAGGTGGAACATCTAAATAAAGAGTTGGCCCAACTAAATGTTTACTGGAACAACTTTTTATTTAGTTCTTTCATATAAAATCGTATTAGGCATCTATAATAAGCCTTCTTTTATCAGGAACAAATTTTTAATAACTCAGTATAACTAGTAATGTATGGTGACTTTATATTAACAACAGTATAGTTGGACCAACTTTGTATGATATAGAGACTAATTTATCTCCTTAATTATTAGGTTAAAAAATATATTAAACAATTTGACTTATTGTTATGGAAAATATCAGGAATATTTGAAATATTGGAAAATGGTTTCATGCAACGTTTGAATATTTTATCCGGCACAAGTGTTTTTTTAAAAATTTGTATGTTATGTTATTTTTGAAATAACATTGCCATTTGCGTCATACTTAATAACACCGTTTCTATATAGTCTGAATAACGGTTGTTAAATAATGTATATTTTATCCAATTGAATATTTTTTTGACTCATATAATTCTAAATTAAAAAATTGTAAATGATCTTAAAAAATCAATCTAAAAATCAGAATTATTTTAGTAAAAAAAATGTAATATCCTAACGCATATTTTCTATATCTTAACTAATAATATGTATACCACCCTTCTACAAATAAAAAATTTACAGTTGGTCCACTTTAACTATGTTTAGTGGAACAACTTCTAATTTGTTTTTTTCAAATAAAATCATATTATTCTCCTATAATAAGCGTTCTTTTATAGGGACCAAATTTTAAATAACTCAATCTAACTAGCATTGTATTGTGCCCTTATATTAACCTCAGTTTTAGTTGGATCAACTATGTATTTTTTAAAAACTAACTTATTTCCTTAATTAATAGGTTAAATAATATATTTAACAATTTGACTTATTGTTATGGAAAATATCAGGAATATTTGAAATATTGGAAAATGGTTTCATGCAACGTTTGAATATTTTATCCGGCACAAGTGTTTTTTTAAAAATTTGTATGTTATGTTATTTTTGAAATAACATTGCCATTTGCGTCATACTTAATAACACCGTTTCTATATAGTCTGAATAACGGTTGTTAAATAATGTATATTTTATCCAATTGAATATTTTTTTGACTCATATAATTCTAAATTAAAAAATTGTAAATGATCTTAAAAAATCAATCTAAAAATCAGAATTATTTTAGTAAAAAAAATGTAATATCCTAACGCATATTTTCTATATCTTAACTAATAATATGTATACCACCCTTCTACAAATAAAAAATTTACAGTTGGTCCACTTTAACTATGTTTAGTGGAACAACTTCTAATTTGTTTTTTTCAAATAAAATCATATTATTCTCCTATAATAAGCGTTCTTTTATAGGACCAAATTTTAAATAACTCAATCTAACTAGCATTGTATTGTGCCCTTATATTAACCTCAGTTTTAGTTGGATCAACTATGTATTTTTTAAAAACTAACTTATTTCCTTAATTAATAGGTTAAATAATATATTTAACAATTTGACTTATTGTTATCGAGAAATATCAGTAATATTTAAGATATTGGAAAAAAATGTAATGCAACGTTTGAATAATTTTTCATGCACATGTGTTTTTTTAGAAATATGTACGTTCTGGTATTTTCGAAAAAACATTGCCATTTGCGTTTTACTTCAATAATACTATTTTTATATAGTTTGAATAACGTTTGATAAATAAAATATATTATATTCAATTGAATATTTTTTTGACACATAAATTTTCAAATTTAAAAATTATAAATGATTTTAAATAATCAATCCAAAAATTACATTATTTTAGAAAAAAAAGTGTCATATCCTAACGCTTATATGATGTTTCTTTACTATTAAAATTTATACCACCCTCCTACACGAAATAGCTTTACAGTTGGTCATACTTTAACTATGTTTACTAAAGAGACATACAAATATCCAGGTGAAACAACTAAATAAAAAGTAGGCCCAAATAAATGTCTACTGGAAAAACTTTTTAATTATTTCTTTCAAATAAAAATGTATTAGGTCTAATGTATTAATAAGCCTACTTTTATCAGGACCAAATTTTTAATAACTCAGTTTAACTAGTATTGTATTGTGCCCTTATATTAACCAATGTTTTAGTTGGACTATCTTTGAATTTTTTAAAACTAACTTATTTCCTTAATTATCAGGTTGAATAATATATTTAACAATTCGACTTATTGTTATCGAAAAATATTAGGAATATTTGAAATTTTGGACAAAAATATCTTGCAACGTTTGAATATTTTATCCGACACATGTGTTTTTTACAATTCTGTATGTTCTGATATTTTCGAAATAACATTGCCATGTGCGTCATACGTTAATAACACTATTTCAATATAGTTTGAATAACGTTTGTTAAATAATGTATTCGATAATATACAATATATATATATATATATTATATTATTGAAATATTTTATATATTGGGCAATTTTTTTTTAATGTTAACCGAAATTGTTTTTCACTATTATAATGTTTGCTCAATCTCACAAGTTTCTTAGAAACATGTATCGTTTTGTTTTTTTGCAAATAACACTGCCTTTTGCGTCATATTTTAATGAAACTGTTACTATATAGTCTGAGAAAAACTTGCTAAATAATGTATATTATGTTCATTTAAATTTTTCACTGTACAATTTAAGATTGTGTATCGTAGTTTTCATTGTCTATCTTAGAAGTGTTCTTTAGTGCATTATGCAGAAATTAACTATTTATATTATAGTTTTTATTATTATTGAAGTTTCATTGGGTATGTCTTATTTGTATTTTTTTTACAATACATTCCCAGGTTCAACGCTTTAATCATCATCATTTTATGCATTCTAAATAAATGACAAATTGTATTTTAAGTTAATTGCAAGGAGAAATTATTTTCATTTAAAAATTATGTAAGCGAGTATGAATTTATATAGAAACCTAATTTTATTTTTATATTTAGTCACTCAGGGTCGACCATTTCCAGGTATGTTTAAAAATTATATACAGCTTTACATTTTACATACAATTTTATACACGTTTCTATTTAACTTGTATATTTTTACTGACCTATTGTAAAATAACCGTGTAGTTATATATTCCTATAAGTAGATAACAGTACCATTACAGATGACATTACATATACGTTTTTTTTTTTGAGTATTTACACGAATTAAAGGAATTATTTGATAAATATAATAATTTGTTTTTATTATGATGAAAATTAGACAAGAGAAAATACCAATATGTGTAAATTAGGATATCTAGTCAACTATTATATTACTATACAAAACGATATCATATTTTTATTATTAAACAGTAATTTTATTTGTTGGTTAGGTGACAGACAGTCGGAACAGAACCCTGGTAATTTTACGTTGTTTTTTATTAATACAAACGCCAAATACGAACAACATTTTGGAGCACTTCCCGTAGAACTTTTTGAATGAGTTTCAACTACGTGTCTGTTTCAACGACAAGAAGGTTTTTCGTCAGTAAAATAATTTAAAAAATTTTTTTTTTTTTCATGTAATTTGATGATCGAATATTTAATTTTTTACTTGACTCTTTTTTTTAATCGTCTTTTTATGGCATCTTTGGACATAAAATAAAATTGTAAAAAATTAATTTCTTATGTAAAATAATTGACATTTTTCCGAGTAACAGTAAGTCATTAAATTGAGTTTATAATCTAAAAAGCGCGTTGCCAATTTTTGAGAATTTTTCTAATCTTTTTATTAGAAAGCTAATAAGACTTTACATGAAATGTATGAGTTTTATACTAATAACATCATAAAAACGCTTAAAAAAAAGAGATGAAAACACATGGAAAATTGGAAAAACTGGGGAAAAAGATCACAGTAATGAAAAAGTTAAAATACTTATGTGTAAAATTAAGATAAATTTGCGGTTTTTTAGATTATAAACTTAATTAATGACATTTTGATTATCAAAACATTCAAGTGAGTAAGTAAAATATAACGCTGGGAGTTTTTCAATCATTTTTTTTTTATGACAATAGATACAATACAAAATGATAATAAAAAACTAAAAATACTTAATACGACTAAATGTCATCGGTTTTAGACATGCTGGGTAAGTTTTAAATTATTGTGCGGGTGTTGGTTCCGAATGATGGTTCACATTTGGCGTTTTGGTCCATATAGTTTTTTTGGATTTCCACTTATTTCTTTATATCTATTGGTAAAACATATTTTCCAACATAAAGTTTGGAAATTTTAATAGATTTTTAATAAATATTATTAAAAAAAAAAAAATTGAGATGAAAATGTTACTAGACCAGATAAGTCTACAAAATTCAATAGGGGTTAAATTTATTTTTTGTAGAAGCTGCACCAAAGTACTAAAAAATCGTATAAAACATGATTCCTATTTAATCTCGTTTAATATTTATTTTTCTACATACTATTTTGTCAATTTAAAGTTTGCAAACATTAATTTGATGTGTATAATTTGTTGAATTATAGGTGACGATAAAAAGAGTTCAGGTATAGTATAGACAGTAGAGTTAATAGTTGCCTAATGTGCACTTTCTTCATTACATTTTTAATATTTATTTAATATTTTTATAAACCATTAAGTTAGTTCTTTATCTTATCATTGTCCTTCATTGATTTTCGTCAAACCCTCTCTCTAACACTATAAGTTCAAACCACCAGTAATACATGAGATGTGTTAATATTCATCTACTGGAATTAGAATAGTATCCCTCTTAACAGTTGTAGTAAATCAGACAGTGGCGTGGTCTAGCCGAGACATGATGCGCAGGAACACCTGCCGTAACGCACCTGAGATGGCGCTCGCAAAGCAAGGCGGGGCAGTTTTTTTATTTATTATAAATATTAATCTATCTTTATTAATCAGCTATAATTATGGATTAATAGTTGAAAGTTTTTTGAAAAGGGAGGATAGTAAAAGTTTTTTTAAAATTAATAGAATACAGTAAAATCGCGTAACACATTCAACATTAGTGCGTCAGAGATACAGGAGCACATTTACAGAAATAGCCCTGGTCTCGGACCAAATGATTAAGTTTTTTAGTAGTCAGAGACATCTACTGGCAAATTGTATTTACGAGACTGACACGGCCGAATACAGTGATTGCCTGAAGCGTCAAAACAGCGAAGGATCTTGTTCAGTGCTAAGATAATTTCTTCTATCTCTTTTTTCTTTTTCTTGTAGATGAACTCCATCGATAATTCGAACAATGATTGGATGCATTAATCATCTAGTAAATTAACTTAATAAATAATCAAACAAAGTAAATTCGTGAACCCGGTACTAACGTACGCAGTATTGGTTTAACCTCTGCACAACTGTATTTGGGGGATTTTTTTTATCTGATGAATTGCGTTACACTGATCATATACGACAGAGTGCAGTAATCATCAGAGTCTGTTAACAGTGATTCGCACGAGCACATTAACTGAATAGTTAGGTTAGGTGCATGTACTCGGCTAGACACGCTTGTCCTAAAATATTATTGTTGATAAAAACCTTTCATTAATATATATTCAATAAATATTAAAATATTGTGAAGACAATAAGTATTACAATACTGTACATTTTCTTTTGTATTAGTTATTAGTAAAACAACAACGTGTATAGTAATATCATGGTGACTTATTTATTGTTATGTAAATAAAAATATCTACATTTATAAATCAAAAACCTTTTTGTATTCTTATTGTTAGTATTATTGAAATTGGTTTTTAACACAGTTTTAAAATCGTGTAAAAAATGTTATATTGAAAGCTATTATTTTCTTAAATATTTACTGTTAAAAATGTTTTACTGCCAAAAGTTCTCAAAACAATAATAAATTGTTTTTTCGTTTTTAGGCTGGGTGTCTTCATGTTTAAGTGGTATGTTTTTTTCATCGCTTATTACTTTGTTTTATTTAATTTGTTTTGCACAATTGAAATATGGTACCAACAATATTCACGACAAAGGCTAATTTATCTTGGACGTCTTATATATCTTGTTCATTTACTTTGAAATATTTAGATTATTAATAGTTCTATAATCGAATATCTTTGAAACGATTTAAACATGCTATATACACTTTAATACAAATTATATTACAATAAAACACATAATATTTTATGGTCATGTACATTGTGCAATATTTCGAACTTGACAAATAATTAACATCTTTTAACGGAACCCTGATTTGAAAAAGTGACAGACCATTACATTAAACTGGTTTAGTGTGGTGTTATCATGAACAAGTTATGTACCGAGGAATAAAGGTTAAAATAGTTATGGAACTTCGATTAGATTAAATAATTTCGTGCTCATTTAAAAATGCACACTAATTAATTTTGATTCATTATCTTCGTTATTTTTTGAAATATCTAATATTTTATTTTTTAAAAGGTTGTGTAGGTGGCGGAACCTCGGAGGAGGCAAGTAGTTCAGAACCACCAAAAGGTAATAGTTACTTATTTTTAAACATTATTAATTTGGTGATTCCCTTATAAAGTCTTAAAACATAAAATAGCATCGTTTAGCATTCGATATGGTTCACTATATTTTGGTCGTGATTGAAATTCGAAAATACAGTTTCCGTTCGCACTGTAAAGACGAATGCGTTTCTGAGCATCTCTTATTTACGTTTCAGTTCAGTTAGTCGAAGTTACAAATGTCCCTTTTTCATATTACGGAAATAATTATTTTCTTCCAAGGGAATTACTTGACGGCGTCGTGGAAACGTTACCTCGCTGTCCGCGGTACGCCGTAATAAAACTCGTCCTCTAATATTATTGTTTCAATTATATTATTATTATTGTCATTATATATTAAAATATTATATTTTGTTACTCATTTTCGTATATAATACTAATTTCATATAATAACGTTTTGTATCGTGTTTAGAACCTAAGAGCAATAAAAAAAATGCAAACAGTGTTGACAACTCTATATTGAAGGTAAAATAACCTAATTGATAACGCACATATATATGTATATACAGGGTGATTCATTAAGGATAAGACACTAATTTTCTCGGAATATATTAATATTTTGAAAAATATTTTTTTCCAACATTTTTTGGTACACATTGTACTATATTTTTCAATATTTTGAAAATGTTTATCATTAATCCTTGAAGGCCAAAAAGAGGAATTTTAGTTTTTTTTTAAATAGTATCATATGTTTTTAATTACATTACAAATTTATGTAACAATTTATAGAAAAAAAATAAAAAATTATTTTAGCGTTTGAATTTTCATTTATTTGTTCATTAGCTATGACTTTGTTAAGATACTACATTTTCTCTTAATAATTATCACGTTTCTTCGGTTTTCCAAAACCGGTAGCACATAAAGTTCATATTAATGTTCGCATTGTCCATTTGGCAATAACACTCTAACAAAAAAAGTCACTGGTATAAAAGACTTTTAAATAATGATAGACAAACGGGTCTTAACTACAGATTTCCTATTCCAACACAGGCACACAGATTGGTTTTATAAACACACTTTATCAAATTTTTTTTATGCGTGTAGTAACTACTCGTCTTTGTAGTAACAATTGAAAATATTAAGAAATACAGTTAAAAAATAAAATCTTTATAAAGTCATAACAATTGAACAAATAAATGAAAATTCAAAATTCGAACGCTAAAATATTTTTTTATTTTTGCCATTTAAAAAAAACTAAAATCCCCTTTTTTGCCTTAAAGGATTGATGATAAACCTTTTCAAAATATTGAAAAATATAGTATAATGTGTACCAGAAAATCTTGGAAAAAATATTAATATATTCCGAGAAAATGAGTGTCTTATCCGTAATGAATTACCCTGTATAAATACAGGGTGATCCAACTAACGTAAGACACTCATTTTCTCGGAAAATATGAATATTTTGAAACTTTTTTTTTTCCCATTCTTTTAGGTATAAGTTTTACTACATATATTTTTCAATGCGTTGACAATTTTTATTTCCATCCCTTATATGATAAAAAGGGTCTAAGTTCACGTTTTCAAATGGCAACACATGTTTTTAATTCCATAAATTTGTAGGAAAAATTTTTTAAAATAAGTTATCGTTTGAATTATTAATTTTCATCCATATAGTCCGATTTTGTCTATATATTTATGGAATTTAAAACATATGTACCCATTTGAAAAAAACGAAGTTCGTAATTCTTTAACGTATAAGGGTCAAAGATAAAATTTTTCTAAATATTGAAAAATTTAGTTAAATATGTACCTAAAATTTTAGGAAAAAAAAATTCGTAAAATATTCATACTTTCAGAATAAATGAGTGTCTTACGTTAGTTGGATCACCCTGTATGTTTATAGTTCTATTATTATAAAATTGTATTCCTTAGGTTTCTTTTCAAAATCCAACCAATAATTTTCAGTAACACAGGTAATTTTAAAAAAGTTAATTCTATTTGAGCTATGAATTAATAATTTATTTTTTTGACAGAAAGGATCCAATGACAACAATCCAAATTACAGATTTATATTCAGCTAAAAATACAGCTTTTAAAGAAATATAAATATACAAAATTAAATTTTCAAACCGGGCTACTATGTTTTCACCCGATTTTATTATTGTAGCTTTGTTCAAGTACAATGTGCATATGATTCCTTTATCGTTATAGCCTATATCAATATGTTGCTTAATCTCAAAAAGGTTTGTCTAGATAATAGGTACGACGGATTAAGTTATATATAATAACTGTTATTGGTTGAAGCGCTTTGAATGTGGCATGTTATCCTTTGACACTTGATGATTTGATGTGAAATCACAGTACGTAGTATAATTTTGAAAAAAGCAGCATGTACACAGTGCAATGGAAAGTCTGCATATTTCTCAGTAAACTGGTTTCAAAAATACAGTATCTTCTTAAAAATAAAAATAAGTAAAGGTAATAGACTGATTATTAGAAAACAATAATTTCAAAAATATGAATGATACTTAGGACTGATACAGACCAGTGCAGACAAATTAATAACTTATATTAATAAGTAAAGTAAAATTAATAATTTTAATAGTCAATATTTAAAAAATAATTTTCTTCATATTTACCTTATACTCTCAACTACATGAGGTCAGTCAAATATTTGAAAAACTATGAAATCAAAAAAAAATTTTCCCAACAATTAGATATTTGTAGATACTGCATATCTCTTTAGGAGTGAAGTATAAATCCATATTCTGTAACAATGAGTAAATTCCCTGGGTATATATTATATATTTCGTATGGTTTAAATCCAACACTAACAACATAAATAGATATCGTAAAAGCAACAACAAACACTGCAAATAAATGATATAGATAATATAAATATAAAAATACAAATACAAATACAAAAATATATAAATTGATAAAATGTAAGGAGCTTATGTAGTAATAATTAGTCAAGTATGTAAAATATAAGTCGGGATAGTGTTTTCATAGTCCTAAATTCCAATGTCCAGATTGGTCAACCAGTTTATTGCTGCTGCTGTAGCCTTATGAAGATGTTCCATTCCGCCTTGTATGCTGCGTATTGGACATTCTTCCACGATGTGGTTGGCTGTCTGGGTATCGTATCCGCAGTCGCGTTGTGGTGTATCCCTAAGTCCCCATTTATGGAGCATTTTTCCCGTTTTTCCGTGTCCAGTCCTAAGTCTGTTTAGGGTCACCCATTCTTTCCGGGGTAGTTGGAACCCCGGAACCCTTACTGTAGGATGTTCAATGATGTTAAATTTGTCGGGATTATTTAGTCTCCATTCATCAGTCCATTTAGAGTTGAGGTTATAGTTTTCGTTAATTAATTGTTGTGCCAGCTTCCAAGGAGGCTTACGAGATTTTAATCTTTGGCTGGGATTATTATTCATGTTTTATGTGTATGGGTAGACTTCGATTTAAGGCATGGTTGTTATATTCTCGAACTAGGGAATTGTTTCTACGGAGGTGAGGTGGCGCTATATTGCCCAATACCGGTAGCCAAGAGGCTGGTGTTGACTTAATTGCTCCTGTGATTGTCCTCATCGTTGCGTTTAATTGGGTGCCTATTTTACTTGTATGTGAGCTGTTTAGCCATCCTGGTGTACAGTACTCGGCTACCGAGTAGGTGAAGGCGAGTGCAGATATCCTAATCGTGTTCGCATCTGAACCCCGGGTAGTTTGGGCTAGCTTATTAAAAATTTATATTTTACAATTTGACTTATTGTTATCGAAAAATATCAGAAATATTTGAAATATTGGACAAAAATTTCATGCAACGTTTGAATATTTTATCCGGCACATGTGTTTTTTTTTTAAAT
Source organism: Adelges cooleyi (assembly GCF_023614345.1). Classification (NCBI taxonomy): domain Eukaryota; kingdom Metazoa; phylum Arthropoda; class Insecta; order Hemiptera; family Adelgidae; genus Adelges; species Adelges cooleyi. The sequence goes on from NW_026096508.1 coordinate 147,942, forward strand.
AATGTAGGTTGTGTTATTTTCGAAAAAACATTGCCATTTGCGTCATACTTTAGTAACACCGTTTCTATATAGTTTGAATAACGTTTGTAAATAATGTATATTGTATTCAATTGAATATTTTTTTAACACATAAGATTCCATATTTAAAAATTGGGAATGATATTAAAAAATCAATTTAAAAATTAGATTATTATAGAATAAAATATCATATCTTAACGCATATTTGATATATCTTTGCTATTATTATGTATACCACCCTCCTACACATAAAAACTTTACAATATCCAGGTGGAACAACTAAATTAAAGTTGACCCTACTAAATGTTTACTGGAAAAACTTTATAATTTAATTCATTCAAATAGAATCATATTAAGCCCTTCTAATAAGCCTTCTTTTATCGGGACCAAATTTTTAACTCAGTATAACTAGTAATGTATTGTGACCTTATACTAACCACAGTTTTAGTTGGACCAACTTTGTATTTTTCAGAGACTAACTTATTTCTCTAACTAATAGGTTTTATAAAATAATTATCAATTACACTTATTCTTATCGAAAAATATCAGAAATATTTGTAATATTGGACAAAATGTACGTTTTGTTATTTTCGAAATAACATTACCATTTAAGTCAACACAGTTTTTATATAGTTTAAATAACGTTTGTTAAATAATGTATATTATATTCAATAACATACAATATATATATATATATATTATATTATTGAAATATTTTATATATTGGGCAATTTTTTTTTAATGTTAATTGAAATTGTTTTTTACTATTATAATGTTTGCTCAATCTCACAGGTTTTTTAGAAACATGTATCGTTTTGTTTTTTTGCAAATAACACTGCCTTTTGCGTCATACTATAATAAAACTGTTACTATATAGTCTGAGAAAAACTTGCTAAATAATGTATATTATGTTCATTTAAATTTTTCACTGTACATTTTAAGATTGTGTATCGTAGTTTTCATTGTCTATCTTAGAAGTGTTCTTTAGTGCATTATGCAGAAATTAACTATTTGTATTATAGTTTTTATTATTATGGAAGTATCATTGGGTATGTCTTATTTGTATTTTTTTTACAATACATTCACAGGTTCAATACTTTAATCATCATAATTTTATGGATTCTAATAAAATGACAAATTGTATTTTAATTTAATTGCATGGAGAAATTATTTTCAATTAAAAATTATGTAAGCGAGTATGAATTTATATTGAAACCTATAATTGCTTTTTTTATATTTAGTCACTCAAGGTCGCCCATTTCCAGGTATGTTTATAAATTATGTACAGCTATACATTTTACATACAATTTTATACATGTTTTCTACTTAACTTGTACATTTTTACTAACCTATTGTATAATATAACCGTTTAGTAATATTTAATGTTCACCTAAAAGTAGATAACAGATTACATTCCTTATACGTTGGTTTTTGGTGTATTTACACGGTACCAAAATTATACAAAATAATTGATAAAAATAATGATTTATGTTTATTTGTTGGTTAGGTGACAGACAGTCGGAAGGTAATTTTACGTTTTTTTTTTATTGATACAAGCGCCAAAACGACAAATACGAACAACCTTTTAGAGCGTTCTTTGTAGAACTTTTAGAAACTCATTCTGCGTGTCTGTTTCAACGACAAGAATGTTTTTCGTTAGTAAATCAATTTATAAAAAACATTTTTTTTCTTTCATGTAAATTGATGATCTAATTTTTAGTTTTTTCCTTTAAACTGTTTTTAATCGTCTTTTTATAGTATCTTTGGACATAATACAAAAAATTAATTTCTTAAAGTAAAATAATTGATCTTTTTTCGAGTAACAGAAAGTAATTAAATTGAGTTTATAATCTAAAAAGCGTGTTGCCAATTTTTGAGAATTTTTCTATGTAGAAAGCTAATAAAACTTTACGTGAAATGTGTGAGTTTTAAACTAATAACTTTATAAAACGCTTAAAAAAAAGAGATGGAAATACATAGAAAATTGGAAAAACGGGGAAAAAATATCACAGTTATAAAAAAAGTTGAAATATTTATGTGTAAAATTAAGATAAATTTGCGGTTTTTTAGATTATAAACTCAATTAATGACATTTTGTTTATCAAAACATTCAAGTGAGCAAGTAAAATATAACGCTGGAAGTTTTTCAATCATTTGTTTTATGACAATAGATACAATACAAAATGATGATAAACAGAAGTAAATAAAAAACTAAAAATACTTTATACGACTAAATTTTATCGTAGTAGACATGCTGGGTAGGTTTTAAGTTATTTTGCGGGTGTTGCTTCCGAATGATCGTTCATATTTGGCATTTTGGTCCATATAATTAATTTGGATTTCCACTTATTTCTCTACCAATATCTATTGGTAAAACATATATTTTCTAACACAAAATTTAAAGTTTGAAATTTAAGATAAAAATGTTACTAGACCAGATAAGTCTACAAAATTCAATAGGGGTTAAATTAATTTTATGTAGAAGCTGCACCAAAGTACTAAAAAATCGTATAAAACATGATTCCTATTTAAACTCGTTTAATATTTATTTTTCTAAATACTATTATGCCAATTTAAAGTTAGCAAACATTAATTTGATGTGTATTATTTGTTGAATTATAGCCAACAATCCGCCGATAAAACGTTCTACAAGTATATATATTGTAGAGTTACCTAATGTGCACTTTCTTTATTATATTTTTAAAATTTAATTATTATTTTTGTATACCATTAAGTTAGTTATTTTTCTTAGCATTGTCCTTCATTGATTTTCGTTAAACCCTCTCTCTAACACTATAAGTTCAAACCACCAGTAATACATGAGATGTGTTAATATTCATCTACTGGAATTAGAATAGTATCCCTCTTAACAGTTGTAGTAAATCAGACAGTGGCGCGGTCTAGCCGAGACATGATGCGCAGGAACACCTGCCGTAATGCACAGAGATGGCGCTCGCGTAGCAACGCTGTCAAGTATTATAAATATTAAACTTTCTTTATTAATCGGCTGTAAATATGGATTAATAGTTAAAAGTTATTTGAAATGGGTAGAATAGTAAAAGTTTTCTTAAAAATACTAGAATACAGTAAAATCGCGTAACACATTCAACATTATCGCGTCAGGGATACAGGAGCACAATTACAGAAATAGCCCTGGTCTCGGACCAAATGATTAAGTTTTTTAGTAGTTAGAGACATCTACTGGCAAATTGTATATACGAGACTGACACGGCGGAATACAGTGATTGCCTAGAGCGTCAAAACACCGAAGGATCTTGTTCAGTGCTAAGATAATTTCTTCTATCTCTTTTTTCTTTTTCTTATATCTGAACTCCATCGACAATTCGAACAATGATTGGATGCAATAACCATCTAGTGAAACTTAATAAATAACCAAAGAAAGTAAATTCGTAAACCCGGTACTAACGTACGCAGTATTAGTTTAACCTCTGCACAACTGTATTTGGGGGATTTTTTTTTATCTGATGAATTGCTTTACACTGATCATATACGACAGAGCGCAGTTATTATCAGAGTCTGTTAACAGTGATTCACACGAGCACATTTACTGAATAGTTAGGTTAGGTGCATGTACTCGGCTAGACACGCTTGTCCTAAAACTTTATTGTTGATAAAAACCTTTCATTAGTATATATTCAATAAATATTAAAATATTGTGAAGACAATAAGTATTACAATATTGTACATTTCCTTTTGTATTAGTTATTAGTAAAACAACAATGTGTATAGTAATATCATTGTGACTTATTTATTGTAATGTAAATAAAAATATCTACATTTATAAATCAAAAACCTTTTTGTATTCTTATTGTTAGTATTATTGAAATTGTTTTTTAACACAGCTTTAAAATCGTGTAAAAAATGTTATATTTAAAGCTATTATTTTCTTACATGTAAATATGTAAGAAAATAATTATTTTCTTAAATATTCACTATTAAAAATATTTTACTGCCAAAAGTTCTCAAAACAATATTAAATTGTTTTTTCGTTTTTAGGCTGGGTGTCTTCATGTTTAAGTGGTATGTTTTTTTCATCGCTTATTACTTTGTTTTATTGAATTTTGTTTGCAAAATTGAAATATGGTACCAACAATATTCACGATAAAGCTAATTTATCATGGACGTCATATATATCTTGTTCATTTATTTTGAAATATTTTGATTATTAATAGTTCCATAATCGAATATCTTTGAAACGATTTAAACATGCTGTATACACTTCAATACAAATTATAATATAATAAAACACATATTTTATGGTCATGTACATTGTGCAATATTTCGAACTTGACAAATAATTAACATCTTTTAACGGAACCCTGATTTGAAAAAGTGACAGACCTTTACATTAAACTGGTTAAGTGTGTTGTTATCATGAACAAGTTATGTACCGAGGAATAAAGGTTAAAATAGTTATGCAACTTCGATTAGATTAAATAATTGTGTGCTCATTTAAAAATGTACACTAATAAGTTTTGATTCATTATCTTCGTTATTTTTTTGAAATATCTAATATTTTATTTTTTAAAAGGTTGTGTAGGTGGCGGAACCTCGGAGGAGGCAAGTAGTTCAGAACCACCAAAAGGTAATAGTTACTTATTTTTAAACATTATTAATTTGGTGATTCCCTTATAAAGTCTTAAAACATAAAATAGCATCGTTTAGTATTTGATATGGTTTACTATATTTTGGTCGTGATTGAAATTCGAAAATGCAGTTTCCGTTCGCACTGTAAAGACGATTGCGTTTCTGAGCATCTCTTATTTACGTTTCAGTTTAGTTAGTCGAAGTTACAAATGTCCCTTTTTCATGTTACGAAAATTATTATTTTCTTCCAAGGGAATTACTTGACGGCGTCGTGGAAACGTTACCTCGCTGTCCGCCGTAATAAAACTCGTCCTCAATATTACCGTTTTGATTATAATATTATTATTGTCCTTATATATTAAAATATTATATTTTGTTATTAATTTTCATATATAATATTCATTTAATAAAAAAGCGTTTTGTATCGTGTTTAGAAACTTTTAAGGAAAAGAAAGGTTCAATCACCCTTGAGGCCCCTAATTTTAATGTAAGCTAACCTAATTGATAACACATATAGCTCACATATATGTGAGCTATATATATATATATATAGTTCTAATATATTAAAATATTATTTCTTAGATTGATACGGGTGTCATGAGTACCACAGAGGTAACATTAAACAGAGGTAACATTAAACAAGGTAATTCTATTTGAGCTATGAAATAATATTTTTTTTTTTTTTGACAGAAAGGATTGAATGACAACAATCCAAATTACAGAGATATATTCAGTTAAAAATACAGCTTTAAAATAAATAAACAAAATTAAATTGTGTAAACTATTAGTAAACCAAACCATATATTTCACAAATTCATAATAAATTTCTACTATCTGGCAAATTTAAAATATCTTGTTTTGCTTTAACACATGTTTTCAAACTTAGTTACTATATTTTCACCAGATTTTATTGTTGTAGCTTTGTTTAAGTACAATGTGTATATGTTTCTTCTATCGTTATAGTCTGTAACAACGTTTTGCATAATCTCAAAAAGGTTGTCTAGATAAAACGACGGATTAAATTATAATGTCATAATTGTTATTGGTTAAGGCGCTTTGAATGTGGCATGTTATCCTTTGAAGGTTGTTTTGGTGTGAAAACACAGTCCGTAGTATGTTCGTACGTTGTGTGTTAGTAGGATCTTAAGAAACAAACAGCATGTTCAATGGAAAGTCTGCATATTTCTTAGTAAATTGATTTCAAAAAAACAGTATCTTCTTAAAAATTAAAAAAATAAGGTAATAGACTAATTATTACAAAACAATAATTTAAAAAATATAAAGGATACTTAGGAATTAGGACTAATACTCAATGCAGAAAAATTAAGAATTTAATATCTGGCTTAAAACAATTCTTAGAGAATTTGGACTCTTAAACTATTTTGAACTTTTCATTTAGTTCTAATTTGAACGTTCAACGTACAACATTTCTCTTATCTCCTATATCTTACCCTATTTTTTTTACCAGTGTTTTACGTGCCGAGCGTCGGTTTTTGAAGAAGGGATAAATTGAAGTAATACACATCAAAAGTGGCCATGTTTTCCAAATATTATTACAAGTCAAGAAAAACAACATACAATTTTTTTAAAAAAAATGTACAAGTTTAAAATTAATTCACAGTCTGCGTCTCTCTGTTCTGTAGGCTGATGGAATGATGTCTGTCTATATAGTTATCCAAATATATAACAGACATAAAATGATGCATTGGATTGTTTACAACGTTTGCAAAAATAAAAATTTCACAATAGCTATTTATATAAGCATGACGCTATCAATGATTGCATTTATTTCATGTAGGTAGACGATGTGTGTCGATAGATAGCCGAAGATATTAAATTTGATTTTTGTTATTAATGAAATATATTTTAATAATTACTACCTGTCTAATCTAACAATAAATAAATAGTATGACATTGTTTAAACATTATACAAGAACACAACTCTACTTAAAATAAAGTTAGGTGTGTATATGGTTATGTTTTTTGGTTTTACAAAAAATCTATTTGATTGACTTATTTTAAAAGTTTTATTTTTACAGCATCCCCTATATATATATAAATTTATAATATTATTGAGATTGTTAGAACATTATATTTAAAATGCCTATAATTGTAACTCAATGGAATTCTAAAAACTATTGGTTTTTTAAAAAATTAAAACAATAATTTTTTTAACTTTTTTTGTTGTCTATAATTATTATTAGTATACATGGTATACAAGTTACAACTATAGATTTTATTAAATTGATACATTATTTCACTTATTTCAAACTTAGCATTGTTTAAAATATTTTAATATTTTCATTTAGTAGGATAAAATGTTGGTTACCCATCTAACAAAAAATATCAATACATGGATTCTACCTTTGTGGTTAACTTAAAACAATATGAAAATAAATATGAATGAATGCATATTATATGCTATTGATATTAATATGTTTGATAGAAGTAAGTAATACGTTTATACGTTTATAATATGGGTATTTGATAAACTGAATATTATTATTACACAATAATTGTCAAGATCTAAAAACTTAAAAGACTTGCATCGAGACATTTTATTAAACCGCTTTTTGGTCGTTTTTATAGGCACTGCCAAAAAAACAATAATCAAAAGAATGTCTTATCAACCTTCACTTCATTTCCTTTTAAGATTTAATAGTTACTGATTGACCTCTAGACATATCATTCATGCCTTACTCTTCAGTTTTTAAACACTTTTAAACTTCTTAAGTAAACACCTTTAATGCATCATGCCGGGTCTACCTCTGATAATTAAATTCTAAATGTGCAGTGGTACGTCATTATCGGTTACTGACATAGACGGTTATTTATGAACATATTAGGAAATTAGGTCAACCAATACAGATAGCTAGTGACCTTCCCGGTCGCCTGTCAGTTAATACTTGTGACCAATTTGGTCGTCTTCCAGCTACTAGTAGGTAAAACATATAGGAAACCATCGAAATAATAACGAATGTTTTTATACAATAGGATCTAATTTTCTCACATAATATGATTACGCGTGATCATATTTATCACGTAAGATAATTTGATGACAATTTGACTTATTGTTATTGAAAAGTATCATGAATATTTTAAATATTATACAAAAATGTCATGCAACTTTTGAATATTTTTTCCGGCACATGTGTTTTTTTTAAATAATGTAGGTTCTGTTATTTTCGAAATATCATTGCTATTTGCGTCATACTTAATAACACCGTTTCTATATAGCTGGAATAACGGTTTATCCAATTGAATATTTTTTTGACTCATTTAATTCTAAATTAAAAAATTGTAAATGATCTTAAAAAATCAATCAAAAAATCAGAATTGTTTTGGAAAAAAAATGGCAAATCCTAAAGCATATTTAATATATCTACTATTAAAATTTATACCACCCTCCTACAAATAAAAAATTTACAGTTGGTCCACTTTAACTATGTTTAGTGGAACAACTTCTAATTTGTTTTTTTCAAATAAAATCATATTATTCTCCTATAATAAGCGTTCTTTTATAGGGACCAAATTTTAAATAACTCAATCTAACTAGCATTGTATTGTGCCCTTTTATTAACCACAGTTTTATTTGGAACAACTTTGTATTTGTTAGAGACTAACTTATTTCCCTTATTATTAGGCTAAAAAATATATTTAACAGTTTAACTTGTTGTTATCGAAAACTATAAGGAATATTTTAAATATTAGACAAAAATTTCATGCAACGTTTGAATATTTTATCCGGCACATGTGTTTTTTTTTAAATAATGTAGGGTTGTGTTTTTTTCGAAAAAACATTGCCATTTGCGATATACTTCATAGGACTATTTCTATATAGCTTGAATAACGTTTGTTAAATAATGTGTAACATATTCAAATATTGGGCGAAAATTTCATGCAACGTTTGAATATTTTATCCGGCACGTGTATTTTTTTAAAAATATGTATGTTCTGTTATTTTCTAAATAACATTGCCATTTGCGTTTTACTTCAATAACACTATTTCTATATAGTTTAAATAACGTTTTTTAAATATTGTATATTGTATTCAAGTGAATATTTTTTTGACTCATAAGATTCCATATTTAAAAATTGGGAATGATTTTAATTAATCAATCTGAAAATCAGTATTATTTTAGAAAAAAAGTGTCATATTCTAACGCATATTTGATATATCTTTACTATTAATATGTATTGGCCCACTTTACCTACAGGGTCCGGCAGTGAAACGGGATGATTTCAATACTTAATTACTATTTAATGAATGAATAAATTTTAATTTTAATAAATATTAATATAAAGTATAAAAGTTACAATTTTATGTTCAATACAAAAAAATACTGTTTTTTATGTACTACGTTTGCCAAATGACCTCCATTGTTATTTATTCATTCTTGTAGGTGGAACTTAAAGTTTTGCATGACCTCTCGCAGCATATTAACGGCTTGCGATTTTTTTTTATGGGGATACCTTAAATCAAAAGTGTTTGAGGCCAATCCACCAAGAACTATCCAAACACTCAAACAACGCATTCGGGACGATATTGAATCAATTTCCATTAATATGCTGCGAAAGGTCATGAGAACTTTATGTTCCGCCTACAAGAATGCATAAATAAAAATGGAGGTCATTTGGCAAACGTAGTACATAAAAAATAGTATTTTTTTGTATTGAACATAAAATTGTAACTCTTATACTTTATATTTATTAAAATTAAAATGTATTCATTCATTAAATAGTAATTAAGTATTGAAATCATCCCGTTTTACTGCCGGACCCTGTATGTTTACTATAGAGACATACAAATATCCAGGTAGAACAACTAAATTAAAGTTGCCCTACTAAATGTTTACAGGAACAACTTTTTATTAAATTCATTCAAATAGAATCATATTATTCTCCTATAATAAGCTTTCTTTTATCGGGACCAAATTTTGAATAACTCAGTATAACTAGTAATGTATTGTGACGTTATATTAACCACAGTTTTAGATGTATCAATTTTGTATTTTTTAGAGACTAACTTATCTTCTTATTTATTAGGTTAAAAAATATATTGAACAATTAGACTTATTGTTATCGAAAAATATCAGGAATATTTGCAATATTGGACAAAAATGTCATGCAACGTTTGAATATTTTATCCGGCACATGTGTTTTTTTTTAAATAATGTAGGTTGGGTTTTCGAAAAAACATTGCCATTTGCGTCATACTTTAATAACACCGTTTCTATATGGTTTGAATAATGTTTGTTAAATAATGTATAAGATATTCAAATGAATATTTTTTCCGGCACATGTGTTTTTTTTAAATAATGTAGGTTCTGTTATTTTCGAAATATCATTGCTATTTGCGTCATACTTAATAACACCGTTTCTATATAGCTGGAATAACGGTTTATACAATTGAATATTTTGTTGACTCATTTAATTCTAAATTTAAAAATTGTAAATGATCTTAAAAATTCAATCAAAAAATCAGAATTATTTTGGAAAAAAAATGTCATATCCTAACGCATATTTTATATATCTATACTAATAATATGTATACCACCCTCCTACAAATAAAACATTTACAGTTGGTCCACTTTAACTATGTTTAGTGGAACAACTTCTAATTTGTTTTTTTCAAATAAAATCATATTATTCTCCTATAATAAGCGTTCTTTTATAGGGACCAAATTTTAAATAACTCAATCTAACTAGCATTGTATTGTGCCCTTTTATTAACCACAGTTTTATTTGGAACAACTTTGTATTTTTTAGAGACTAACTTATCTCCTTATTTATTAGGTTAAAAAATATATTGAACAATTAGACTTATTGTTATCGAAAAATATCAGGAATATTTGCAATATTGGACAAAAATGTCATGCAACGTTTGAATATTTTATCCGGCACATGTGTTTTTTTTTAAATAATGTAGGTTGGGTTTTCGAAAAAACATTGCCATTTGCGTCATACTTTAATAACACCGTTTCTATATGGTTTGAATAACGTTTGTTAAATAATGTATAAGATATTCAAATGAATATTTTTTCCGGCACATGTGTTTTTTTTAAATAATGTAGGTTCTGTTATTTTCGAAATATCATTGCTATTTGCGTCATACTCAATAACACCGTTTCTATATAGCTGGAATAACGGTTTATACAATTGAATATTTTGTTGACTCATTTAATTCTAAATTTAAAAATTGTAAATGATCTTAAAAATTCAATCAAAAAATCAGAATTATTTTGGAAAAAAAATGTCATATCCTAACGCATATTTTATATATCTATACTAATAATATGTATACCACCCTCCTACAAATAAAACATTTACAGTTGGTCCACTTTAACTATGTTTAGTGGAACAACTTCTAATTTGTTTTTTTCAAATAAAATCATATTATTCTCCTATAATAAGCTTTCTTTTATCGGGACCAAATTTTGAATAACTCAGTATAACTAGTAATGTATTGTGACGTTATATTAACCACAGTTTTAGATGTATCAATTTTGTATTTTTTAGAGACTAACTTATCTTCTTATTTATTAGGTTAAAAAATATATTGAACAATTAGACTTATTGTTATCGAAAAATATCAGGAATATTTGCAATATTGGACAAAAATGTCATGCAACGTTTGAATATTTTATCCGGCACATGTGTTTTTTTTAAAATAATGTAGGTTGGGTTTTCGAAAAAACATTGCCATTTGCGTCATACTTTAATAACACCGTTTCTATATGGTTTGAATAATGTTTGTTAAATAATGTATAAGATATTCAAATGAATATTTTTTCCGGCACATGTGTTTTTTTTAAATAATGTAGGTTCTGTTATTTTCGAAATATCATTGCTATTTGCGTCATACTTAATAACACCGTTTCTATATAGCTGGAATAACGGTTTATACAATTGAATATTTTGTTGACTCATTTAATTCTCTATTTAAAAATTGTAAATGATCTTAAAAATTCAATCAAAAAATCAGAATTATTTTGGAAAAAAAATGTCATATCCTAACGCATATTTTATATATCTATACTAATAATATGTATACCACCCTCCTACAAATAAAACATTTACAGTTGGTCCACTTTAACTATGTTTAGTGGAACAACTTCTAATTTGTTTTTTTCAAATAAAATCATATTATTCTCCTATAATAAGCGTTCTTTTATAGGGACCAAATTTTAAATAACTCAATCTAACTAGTAATGTATTGTGACGTTATATTAACCACAGTTTTAGATGTATCAATTTTGTATTTTTTAGAGACTAACTTATCTTCTTATTTATTAGGTTAAAAAATATATTGAACAATTAGACTTATTGTTATCGAAAAATATCAGGAATATTTGCAATATTGGACAAAAATGTCATGCAACGTTTGAATATTTTATCCGGCACATGTGTTTTTTTTTAAATAATGTAGGTTTGGTTTTCGAAAAAACATTGCCATTTGCGTCATACTTTAATAACACCGTTTCTATATGGTTTGAATAACGTTTGTTAAATAATGTATAAGATATTCAAATGAATATTTTTTCCGGCACATGTGTTTTTTTTAAATAATGTAGGTTCTGTTATTTTCGAAATATCATTGCTATTTGCGTCATACTTAATAACACCGTTTCTATATAGCTGGAATAACGGTTTATACAATTGAATATTTTGTTGACTCATTTAATTCTAAATTTAAAAATTGTAAATGATCTTAAAAATTCAATCAAAAAATCAGAATTATTTTGGAAAAAAAATGTCATATCCTAACGCATATTTTATATATCTATACTAATAATATGTACACCACCCTCCTACAAATAAAACATTTACAGTTGGTCCACTTTAACTATGTTTAGTGGAACAACTTCTAATTTGTTTTTTTCAAATAAAATCATATTATTCTCCTATAATAAGCTTTCTTTTATCGGGACCAAATTTTGAATAACTCAGTATAACTAGTAATGTATTGTGACGTTATATTAACCACAGATTTAGATGTATCAATTTTGTATTTTTTAGAGACTAACTTATCTTCTTATTTAGTAGGTTAAAAAATATATTGAACAATTAGACTTATTGTTATCGAAAAATATCAGGAATATTTGCAATATTGGACAAAAATGTCATGCAACGTTTGAATATTTTATCCGGCACATGTGTTTTTTTTTAAATAATGTAGGTTGGGTTTTCGAAAAAACATTGCCATTTGCGTCATACTTTAATAACACCGTTTCTATATGGTTTGAATAACGTTTGTTAAATAATGTATAAGATATTCAAATGAATATTTTTTCCGGCACATGTGTTTTTTTTTAAATAATGTAGGTTCTGTTATTTTCGAAATATCATTGCTATTTGCGTCATACTCAATAACAACGTTTCTATATAGCTGGAATAACGGTTTATACAATTAAATATTTTGTTGACTCATTTAATTCTAAATCTAAAAATTGTAAATAATCTTAAAAATTCAATCAAAAAATCAGAATTATTTTGGAAAAAAAAGTGTCATATCCTAAAGCATATTTTATATATCTACTATTAAAATTTATACTACCCTCCTACATATAAAAAATTTACAGTTGGTCCACTTTAACTATGTTTAGTGGAACAACTTCTAATTTGTTTTTTTCAAATAAAATCATATTATTCTCCTATAATAAGCGTTCTTTTATAGGGACCAAATTTTAAATAACTCAATCTAACTAGCATTGTATTGTGCCCTTTTATTAACCACAGTTTTATTTGGAACAACTTTGTATTTGTTAGAGACTAACTTATTTCCCTTATTATTAGGCTAAAAAATATATTTAACAGTTTAACTTGTTGTTATCGAAAACTATAAGGAATATTTTAAATATTAGACAAAAATTTCATGCAACGTTTGAATATTTTATCCGGCACATGTGTTTTTTTTTAAATAATGTAGGGTTGTGTTTTTTTCGAAAAAACATTGCCATTTGCGATATACTTCATAGGACTATTTCTATATGGTTTGAATAACGTTTGTTAAATAATGTATAACATATTCAAATATTGGGCGAAAATTTCATGCAACGTTTGAATATTTTATCCGGCACGTGTATTTTTTTAAAAATATGTATGTTCTGTTATTTTCTAAATAACATTGCCATTTGCGTTTTACTTCAATAACACTATTTCTATATAGTTTAAATAACGTTTTTTAAATATTGTATATTGTATTCAAGTGAATATTTTTTTGACTCATAAGATTCCATATTTAAAAATTGGGAATGATTTTAATTAATCAATCTGAAAATCAGTATTATTTTAGAAAAAAAGTGTCATATTCTAACGCATATTTGATATATCTTTACTATTAATATGTATTGGCCCACTTTACCTACAGGGTCCGGCAGTGAAACGGGATGATTTCAATACTTAATTACTATTTAATGAATGAATAAATTTTAATTTTAATAAATATTAATATAAAGTATAAAAGTTACAATTTTATGTTCAATACAAAAAAATACTGTTTTTTATGTACTACGTTTGCCAAATGACCTCCATTGTTATTTATTCATTCTTGTAGGTGGAACTTAAAGTTTTGCATGACCTCTCGCAGCATATTAACGGCTTGCGATTTTTTTTTATGGGGATACCTTAAATCAAAAGTGTTTGAGGCCAATCCACCAAGAACTATCCAAACACTCAAACAACGCATTCGGGACGATATTGAATCAATTTCCATTAATATGCTGCGAAAGGTCATGAGAACTTTATGTTCCGCCTACAAGAATGCATAAATAAAAATGGAGGTCATTTGGCAAACGTAGTACATAAAAAATAGTATTTTTTTGTATTGAACATAAAATTGTAACTCTTATACTTTATATTTATTAAAATTAAAATGTATTCATTCATTAAATAGTAATTAAGTATTGAAATCATCCCGTTTTACTGCCGGACCCTGTATGTTTACTATAGAGACATACAAATATCCAGGTAGAACAACTAAATTAAAGTTGCCCTACTAAATGTTTACAGGAACAACTTTTTATTAAATTCATTCAAATAGAATCATATTATTCTCCTATAATAAGCTTTCTTTTATCGGGACCAAATTTTGAATAACTCAGTATAACTAGTAATGTATTGTGACGTTATATTAACCACAGTTTTAGATGTATCAATTTTGTATTTTTTAGAGACTAACTTATCTTCTTATTTATTAGGTTAAAAAATATATTGAACAATTAGACTTATTGTTATCGAAAAATATCAGGAATATTTGCAATATTGGACAAAAATGTCATGCAACGTTTGAATATTTTATCCGGCACATGTGTTTTTTTTTAAATAATGTAGGTTGGGTTTTCGAAAAAACATTGCCATTTGCGTCATACTTTAATAACACCGTTTCTATATGGTTTGAATAATGTTTGTTAAATAATGTATAAGATATTCAAATGAATATTTTTTCCGGCACATGTGTTTTTTTTAAATAATGTAGGTTCTGTTATTTTCGAAATATCATTGCTATTTGCGTCATACTTAATAACACCGTTTCTATATAGCTGGAATAACGGTTTATACAATTGAATATTTTGTTGACTCATTTAATTCTAAATTTAAAAATTGTAAATGATCTTAAAAATTCAATCAAAAAATCAGAATTATTTTGGAAAAAAAATGTCATATCCTAACGCATATTTTATATATCTATACTAATAATATGTATACCACCCTCCTACAAATAAAACATTTACAGTTGGTCCACTTTAACTATGTTTAGTGGAACAACTTCTAATTTGTTTTTTTCAAATAAAATCATATTATTCTCCTATAATAAGCGTTCTTTTATAGGGACCAAATTTTAAATAACTCAATCTAACTAGCATTGTATTGTGCCCTTTTATTAACCACAGTTTTATTTGGAACAACTTTGTATTTTTTAGAGACTAACTTATCTCCTTATTTATTAGGTTAAAAAATATATTGAACAATTAGACTTATTGTTATCGAAAAATATCAGGAATATTTGCAATATTGGACAAAAATGTCATGCAACGTTTGAATATTTTATCCGGCACATGTGTTTTTTTTTAAATAATGTAGGTTGGGTTTTCGAAAAAACATTGCCATTTGCGTCATACTTTAATAACACCGTTTCTATATGGTTTGAATAACGTTTGTTAAATAATGTATAAGATATTCAAATGAATATTTTTTCCGGCACATGTGTTTTTTTTAAATAATGTAGGTTCTGTTATTTTCGAAATATCATTGCTATTTGCGTCATACTTAATAACACCGTTTCTATATAGCTGGAATAACGGTTTATACAATTGAATATTTTGTTGACTCATTTAATTCTAAATTTAAAAATTGTAAATGATCTTAAAAATTCAATCAAAAAATCAGAATTATTTTGGAAAAAAAATGTCATATCCTAACGCATATTTTATATATCTATACTAATAATATGTATACCACCCTCCTACAAATAAAACATTTACAGTTGGTCCACTTTAACTATGTTTAGTGGAACAACTTCTAATTTGTTTTTTTCAAATAAAATCATATTATTCTCCTATAATAAGCTTTCTTTTATCGGGACCAAATTTTGAATAACTCAGTATAACTAGTAATGTATTGTGACGTTATATTAACCACAGTTTTAGATGTATCAATTTTGTATTTTTTAGAGACTAACTTATCTTCTTATTTATTAGGTTAAAAAATATATTGAACAATTAGACTTATTGTTATCGAAAAATATCAGGAATATTTGCAATATTGGACAAAAATGTCATGCAACGTTTGAATATTTTATCCGGCACATGTGTTTTTTTTTAAATAATGTAGGTTGGGTTTTCGAAAAAACATTGCCATTTGCGTCATACTTTAATAACACCGTTTCTATATGGTTTGAATAATGTTTGTTAAATAATGTATAAGATATTCAAATGAATATTTTTTCCGGCACATGTGTTTTTTTTAAATAATGTAGGTTCTGTTATTTTCGAAATATCATTGCTATTTGCGTCATACTTAATAACACCGTTTCTATATAGCTGGAATAACGGTTTATACAATTGAATATTTTGTTGACTCATTTAATTCTAAATTTAAAAATTGTAAATGATCTTAAAAATTCAATCAAAAAATCAGAATTATTTTGGAAAAAAAATGTCATATCCTAAAGCATATTTTATATATCTACTATTAAAATTTATACTACCCTCCTACATATAAAAAATGTACAATTGGTCCACTTTAACTACGTTTAGTGGAACAACTTCTTATTTGTTTTTTTTAAATAGAAACATATTAAGCTCCTATAATAATCCTTCTTTTATCGGTATCAAATTTTAAATAACTCAGTCTAACTAGCATTGTAATGTGCCCTATTATTAACCACAGTTTTATTTGGATCAACTTTGTATTTTTTAGAGACTAACTTATTTCCTTAATTATTAGGTTAAACAATATATTTAACAGTTTGACTTGTTGTTATCGAAAATATAAGGAATATTTTAAATATTAGTCAAAAATTTCATGCAACGTTTGAATATTTTATCGGGTACATGTTTTTTTTTTTAAATAATGTAGGTTGTGTTTTTTTCGAAAAAACATTGCCATTTGCGTCATACTTTAATAACACCGTTACTATATGGTTTGAATAACGTTTGTAAATAATGTATTGTATTCAATTGAATATTTTTTTGACACATAAGATTCCATATTTAAAAATTGTGAATGATATTAAAAAATAAATCTAAAAATTAGATTATTATAGAATAACATACATCATATCTTAACGCATATTTGATATATCTTTGCTATTAATATGTATACCACCCTCCTACACATAAAAACTTTACAGTTGGTGCCACTTTAACTATGTTTACTATAGAGACACACATATATTCAGGTGGAACAACTAATAAAAAGTTGGTCTAACTAAATGTTTACTGGAACAACTTTTTATTAAATTCATTCAAATAGAATCATATAAAGCCCCTTTAATAAGCTTTCTTTTATCGGGACCAAATTTTTAATAACACAGTCGTAACTAGTAATGAATTGTGCTCTTATATTAATCGCAGTTTTAGTTGGACCAACTTTGTATTTTTCTCAGACTAACTTATTTCTCTAACTAATAGGTTATATAAAATAATTAACAGTTTGACTTATTGTTATCGAAAAATATTAGATATATTTGTAATGTTGGACAAAAATGTCATACAACGGTTAAATATTTTATCCGGCACATGTGTTTTTTAAAAAAATGTACGTTCTGTTATTTTCGAAATAACATTACCATTTGAGTTAACACAGTTTTTATATAGTTTGAATAACGTTTGTTAAATAATGTATATTATATTCAATAACATACAATATATATATATTATATCATTGAAATATTTTAAATATTGGGCAATTTTTGTTTAATGTTAACCGAAATTGTTTTTTACTATTATAATGTTTGCTCAAACTCACAAGTTTCTTAGAAACATGTATCGTTTTGTTTTTTTTGCAAATAACACTGCCTTTTGCGTCATATTTTAATGAAACTGTTACTATATAGTCTGAGAAAAACTTGCTAAATAATGTATATTATGTTCATTTAATTTTTTCACTGTACATTTTAAGATTGTGTATCGTAGTTTTCATTGTCTATCTTAGAAGTGTTCTTTAGTACATTATGCAGAAATTAACTATTTGTATTATAGTTTTTATTATTATGGAAGTATCATTGGGTATGTCTTATTTGTATTTTTTTTACAATACATTCACAGGTTCAATACTTTAATCATCATAATTTTATGGATTCTAATAAAATGACAAATTGTATTTTAATTTAATTGCATGGAGAAATTATTTTCAATTAAAAATTATGTAAGCGAGTATGAATTTATATTGAAACCTATAATTGCTTTTTTTATATTTAGTCACTCAAGGTCGCCCATTTCCAGGTATGTTTATAAATTATGTACAGCTATACATTTTACATACAATTTTATACATGTTTTCTACTTAACTTGTACATTTTTACTAACCTATTGTATAATATAACCGTTTAGTAATATTTAATGTTCACCTAAAAGTAGATAACAGATTACATTCCTTATACGTTGGTTTTTGGTGTATTTACACGGTACCAAAATTATACAAAATAATTGATAAAAATAATGATTTATGTTTATTTGTTGGTTAGGTGACAGACAGTCGGAAGGTAATTTTACGTTTTTTTTTTATTGATACAAGCGCCAAAACGACAAATACGAACAACCTTTTAGAGCGTTCTTTGTAGAACTTTTAGAAACTCATTCTGCGTGTCTGTTTCAACGACAAGAATGTTTTTCGTTAGTAAATCAATTTATAAAAAACATTTTTTTTCTTTCATGTAAATTGATGATCTAATTTTTAGTTATTTCCTTTAAACTGTTTTTAATCGTCTTTTTATAGTATCTTTGGACATAATACAAAAAATTAATTTCTTAAAGTAAAATAATTGATCTTTTTTCGAGTAACAGAAAGTAATTAAATTGAGTTTATAATCTAAAAAGCGTGTTGCCAATTTTTGAGAATTTTTCTATGTAGAAAGCTAATAAAACTTTACGTGAAATGTGTGAGTTTTAAACTAATAACTTTATAAAACGCTTAAAAAAAAGAGATGGAAATACATAGAAAATTGGAAAAACGGGGAAAAAATATCACAGTTATAAAAAAAGTTGAAATATTTATGTGTAAAATTAAGATAAATTTGCGGTTTTTTAGATTATAAACTCAATTAATGACATTTTGTTTATCAAAACATTCAAGTGAGTAAGTAAAATATAACGCTGGAAGTTTTTCAATCATTTGTTTTATGACAATAGATACAATACAAAATGATGATAAACAGAAGTAAATAAAAAACTAAAAATACTTTACACGACTAAATTTTATCGTAGTAGACATGCTGGGTAAGTTTTAAATTATTCTGCCGGTGTTGCTTCCGAATGATCGTTCATATTTGGCATTTTGGTCCATATAATTAATTTGGATTTCCACTTATTTCTCTACCAATATCTATTGGTAAAACATATATTTTCTAACACAAAATTTAAAATTTGGAAATTTTAATAGATTCTTAATAAGTAATATTTAAAAAAAATGTTGAGATGAAAATGTTACTAGACCAGATAAGTCTACAAAATTCAATAGGGGTTAAATTAATTTTATGTAGAAGCTGCACCAAAGTACTAAAAAATCGTATAAAACATGATTCCTATTTAAACTCGTTTAATATTTATTTTTCTAAATACTATTATGCCAATTTAAAGTTAGCAAACATTAATTTGATGTGTATTATTTGTTGAATTATAGCCAACGATCCGCCGATCAAACGTTCTACAAGTATAGTATATATTGTAGAGTTACCTAATGTGCACTTTCTTTATTATATTTTTAAAATTTAATTATTATTTTTGTATACTATTAAGTTAGTTATTTTTCTTATCATTGTAAGAATTCTTCTATTGTCTTCTATTGTACTAAAGGTATAGTATAGACAGTAGAGTTAGTAGTTGCCTAATATGCAATTTCTTCATTACATTATAATATTTATTTATTATTTTTATAAACCATTGAGTTAGTTCTTTTTCTTAGCATTGTCCTTCTTTTTTCCCGTGAATTTCGTCGAACTTAATAAATAATCAAACAAAGTAAATTCGTGAACCCGGTACTAACGTACGCAGTATTAGTTTAACCTCTGCATAACTGTACTCGGGGGATTTTTTTTTATCTGATGAATTGCGTTACACTGAGCGTATACGACAGAGCGCAGTAATCATCAGAGTATGTTAACAGTGATTCACACGAGCACATTTACTGAATAGTTAGGTTAGGTGCATGTACTCGGCTAGACACGCTTTTCCTAAATCATTATTGTTGATAAAAACCTTTCATTAGTATATATTCAATAAATATTAAAATATTGTGAAGACAATAAGTATTACAATATTGTACATTTCCTTATTAGTAACACAAAATCGTGTATAGTAATATCAATGTGATTTATTTATTGTTATGTAAATAAAAATATCTACATTTATAAATCAAAAACCTTTTTTATTGTTATTATTAGTATTATTGAAATTGTTTTTTAACACAGCTTTAAAATCGTGTAAAAAATGTTATATTTAAAGCTATTATTTTCGTACATGTGAATATGTAAGAAAATAATTATTTTCTTAAATATTCACTATTAAAAATATTTTACTGCTTAAAGTTCTCAAAACAGTAAACATTTTTTTTTTTTTTTTAGGCATCCTAAAGAAGGTGCCATTTCTAGGTAATATGTTTTTTTCATCGTTTAATACTTAATACTTCATTAGTTTTGTTTGCACAATTGAAATATGGGTCCAACAATATTCACGATAAAGCTAATTTATCATGGACGTCATATATATCTTGTTCATTTATTTTGAAATATTTTGATTATTAATAGTTCCATAATCGAATATCTTTGAAACGATTTAAACATGCTGTATACACTTTAATACATATTATAATAATATAATACACATATTCTATGGTCATGTACATTGTGCAATATTTCGAACCTGACAAATAATTAACATCTTTTAACGGAACACTGATTTGAAAAAGTGACAGACCTTTACATTAAACTGGTTAAGTGTGGTGTTATCATGAACAAGTTATGTACCGAGGAATATAGGTTAAAATAGTTATGCAACTTCGATTAGATTAAATAATTGTGTGCTCATTTAAAAATGTACACTAATTAGTTTTGATTCATCATCATAGTTATATTTTGAAATATCTAATATTTTATTTACTTAAAAGGTTGTGGATGTATCTCAAATCCAAAGACAGCAGAAACACCCACAGAGGGTGCAAGTAGTTCAGAACAACCAAAAGGTAATAGTTACTTATTTTTAAAAGATAATTTGTTTTAGTTAGAAGTGTAAACATTATTAATTTGGTGATTCCCTTATAAAGTCTTAAAACATAAAATAGCATCGTTTAGCATTCGATATGGTTTACTATATTTTGGTCGTGATTGAAATTCGAAAATGCAGTTTCCGTTCGCACTGTAAAGACGATTGCGTTTCTGAGCATCTCTTATTTACGTTTCAGTTTAGTTAGTCAAATTTACAAATGTCCCTTTTTCATGTTACAAAAATTATTATTTTCTTCCAATGGAATTACTTGACCGCGTCGAAACGTTACCTCGCTGTCCGCCGTAATAAAACTCGTCCTCAATATTACCGTTTTAATTATAATATTATTTTTGTCCTTATATATTAAAATATTATATTTTGTTATTAATTTTCATATATAATATTCATTTAATAAAAAAGCGTTTTGTATCGTGTTTAGAAACTTCTAAGGAAAAGAAAGGTTCAATCACCCTTGAGGCCCCTAATTTTAATGTAAGCTAATCTAATTGATAACACATATGTACATATATATATATATAAAGTTCTAATATTATAAATTATTATTCCTTAGGTTGATCTGGGAAACGTTCATGTACCGGATCAATAACACAGGTAACATTAAACAAGTTAATTCTATTTAAATCCATCCACTGCACATTTACTTTAAAACAAACAGACTGCCCTCGTATTTATCTCAATAACATACCCCTTCCAACCACTCAAAATGTTCGATACCTGGGTTTACACCTAGACCGGCGTCTTACTTGGGCAACTCATATCCACGCCAAGCGTCTCGTCTTAAACAACCGCCTCCGTCAATTACGCTTCCTTCTAACAACAAAACACCTCAACCTCCAAAACAAACTTTTAATTTACAAACTACTCTTCAAACCCATTTGGACCTATGGCATCCAGCTATGGGGAGCTGCCAAACCATCCAATATCTATAAAATACAAACATTTCAAAATAAATGTCTCCGTCTATTAACAAAAGCCCCATTTTACGTCTCCAATGATTCCCTCCACAAAGATCTCTCCATCCCAACAGTCCTTAACTCTGCCAAAACCTTCTACAAACGCCTACACTCCAAAACCTTTAGCCATAAAAACCCCCTGATCTCGGAACTATCCGTGCACACAATCCCTGGTGACCCCAGAAGGCGCCTAAAGCGAACGTGGTGTCGCGATCTATTGGTTGACTATCCACGATCTCACACGTCATGAAGTACCAGCTCTGGCTGGCCTCTTCTAACAAGTCTACTGTATCAATATATTATTATATATTTGCCTACCATGTAAATTATCCTTTGTTCTTATTGTAATTACATTTATTACAGATTGTACAAATTCTAAATAAAAAAAATAAAAATTCTATTTGAGCTATGAAATAATATATATTTTTTTTTTTTTGACAGAAAGGATCCAATGACAACAATCTAAATTACAGAGATATATTCAGTTAAAAATACAGCTTTAAGACAAATAAACAAAATTAAATTGTGTAAACTTTTAGTAAACCAAACCATATATTTCACGAATTCATAATAAATTTCTACTATCTGGCAAATTTAAAATATCTTGTTTTGCTTTAACACATGTTTTCAAACTTAGTTACTATATTTTCACCAGATTTTATTGTTGTAATTTTGTTTAAGTACAATGTGTATATGTTTCTTCTATCGTTATAGCCTGTAACAACGTTTTGCATAATTTCAAAAAGGTTTGTCTAGATAATACGACGGATTAAATTATAATGTAATAATTGTTATTGGTTATGGCGCTTTGAATGTGGCATGTTATCCTTTGACGGTTGTTTTGGTGTGAAAACACAGTACGTAGTATGTTCGTACGTAGTGTATTAGTAGGATCTTAGAAAAAACAGCATGTTCAATGGAAAGTCTGCATATTTCTTAGTAAATTTATTTCAAAAAAACAATATCTTCTTAAAAATTAAAAAATTAAGGTAATAGACTAATTATTACAAAACAATAATTTAAAAAATATTAAGGATACTTAGGAATTAGGACTAATAATCAATGCAGAAAAATAAAGAATTAATAGTAATAAAAAACATAAAGGTCATATTTCAGGCGAATCTGCAACCACGAAAGAAAATTTTCATAACTCGTTAAAGAACCGAATAAATTTAAAGTAGTGGTGGAATTTTAGATAACGATAGAGTATATTAAGAAGCAGTAACAAGCTAGTATACTAAAACATCAAGTTTCTGGCTAATATTGTAGTGTTTAATATCTGGCTTAACACAATTCTTAGAGAATTTAGACTCTTAAACTATTTTGAACTTTTCATTTAGTTCTAATTTGAACGTTCAACGTACAACATTTCTCTTATCTCCTATATCTTACCCTAATCTCCTACCCCTATCTCCCACCCCTATCTTTAGAAAAATTAAGAACGAATAGTAATAAGTAAGGTAAAAGTAATAATATTAATAGACAATATTTATAAAACAATCTTCTTCATCTTTGCCCTACACTCCCAAATACATGAGGTCGGCCAAATATTTAAAAAAACAATAAAATCGAAAAATTACATTTCCCAAGAAATGGATATTTGTAGATACTGCTTGTATTTTCAGGAGGGAATTATAAATCTATATTCTGTAACAATGAGTAAATTACCTGGGTAATTTCTACTATTATGAAAAAAACTACTGATATAAAAAAAACAATACCAATGCTATGTTAGCTCAGTGTAAATGACCGCAACGTAACATCTAAGTAGGACGTCATATCAAATTCAGAATTTTTTTACCAGTGTTTTACGTGCCGAGCGGTGGTTTTTGAAGAAGGGTTAAATTGAAGTAATACACATCAAAAGTGGCCATGTTTTCCAAATATTATTACAAGTCAAGAAAAACAACATACAATTATTTTTAAAAAAATGTACAAGTTTAAAATTAATTCACAGTCTGCGTCTCTCTGTTCTGTAGGCTGATGGAATGATGTCTGTCTATATAGTTATCCAAATATATAACAGACATAAAATGATGCATTGGATTGTTTACAACGTTTGCAAAAATAAAAATTTCACAATAGCTATTTATATAAGCATGACGCTATCAATGATTGCATTTATTTCATGTAGGTAGACGATGTGTGTCGATGGATAGCCGAAGATATTAAATTTGGTTTTTGTTTATTAATGAAATATATTTTAATAATTACTACCTGTCTAATCTAACAATAAATAAATAGTAGGACATTGTTTAAACATAATACAAGAACTCAACTCTACTTAAAATATAGTTAGGTGTGTATATGGTTATGTTTTTTGGTTTAACAAAAAATCTATTTGATTGACTTATTTTAAAAGTTTTATTTTTACAGCATGCCCTATATATATATATTTATAATATTATTGAGATTGTTAGAACATTATATTTAAAATGCCTATAATTGTAAATCAATGGAATTCTAAAAACTATTGGTTTTTTAAAAAATTAAAACATTAATTTTTTTAACTTTTTTTGTTGTCTATAATTATTATTAGTATACATGGTATACAAGTTACAACTATTGATTTAATTAAATTGATACTTGATTTCACTTATTTCAAACTTAGCATTGTTTAAAATATTTTAATATTTTCATTTAGTAGGATAAAATGTTGGTTACCCATCTAACAAAAATATCAATACATGGATTCTACCTTTGTGGTTAACTTAAAACAATATGAAAATAAATATGAATAAATGCATATTATATGCTATTGATAGTAATACGTTTGATAGAAGTAAGTAATACGTTTATACGTTTATAATATGGGTATTTGATAAACTGAATATTATTATTATACAATAATTGTGAAGATCTAAAAACCTAAAAGACTTGCATCGAGACATTTTATTAAACCGCTTTTTGGTCGTTTTTATAGGCACTGCCAAAAAAACAATAATCAAAAGAATGTCTTATCAACCTTCACTTCATTTCCTTTTAAGATTTAATAGTTACTGATTGACCTCTAGACATATCATTCATGCCTTACTCTTCAGTTCTTAAACACTTTTAAACTTCTTAAGTAAACACCTTTAATGCATCATGCCGGGTCTACCTCTGATGATTAAATTCTAAATGTACAGTAGGTACGTCATTATCGGTTACTGACATAGACGGTTATTTATGAACATATTAGGAAATTAAGTCAACCAATACAGATAGCTAGTGACCTTCCCGGTCACCTGTCAGTTAATACTTGTGACCAATTTGGTCGTCTTCCAGCTACTAGTAGGTATAACATATAGGAAACCATCGAAAAAATAACGAATGTTTTTATACATTAGGATCTAATTTTCTCACATAATATGATCACGCGTGATCATATTTATCACGTAAGATAATTTGACGACAATTTGACTTATTGTTATTGAAAAATAACAGGAATATTTTAAATATTAGACAAAAATATCGTACAACGTTTGAATATTTTTTCCGGCACATGTGTTTTTTTTTTAAATAATGTAGGTTCTGTTATTATCGAAATAACATGGCCATTTGCGTCATACTTCAATAGCACTATTTCTATATAGTATAAATAACGGTTGTAAAATAATTTATTATATCAATAGAATACTTTAAATAATAGGCAAATTTTTTTAATGTTAACGGAAATTGTTTTTCACTGTTATCATGTTTGCTAAATTTCACAGGTTTTTTTTATAAAAAAAAAATGTTCTGTTATTTTCGAAATATCATTGCTATTTGCGTCATACTTAAAAACACTGTTTCTATATAGTTTGAATAACGGTTTATCCAATTGAATATTTTTTTGACTCATTTAATTCTAAATTAAAAAATTGTAAATGATCTTAAAAAATCAATCAAAAAATCAGAATTATTTTGGAAAAAAAATGGCAAATCCTAAAGCATATTTAATATATCTACTATTAAAATTTATACCACCCTCCTACAAATAAAAAATTTACAGTTGGTCCACTTTAACTATGTTTAGTGGAACAACTTCTTATTTGGTTTTTTTTAAATAGAACCGTATTAAGCTCCTATAAAAAGCCTTCTTTTATCGGGACCAAATTTATAATAACTCAGTCAAACTAACATTGTATTGTGCCTTTTAATTAACCACAGTTTTATTTGGATCAACTTTGTATTTTTTAGAGACTAACTTATCTCCTACTAAATGTTTACTGGAAAAACTTTTTAAATTTAATTCGTTTTAATAGAATCATATTAAGCCCCTGTAATAAGCCTTCTTTTATCGGAACAAATTTTTAACTCAGTATAACTAGTAATGTATTATGACCTTTTATTAAACACAGGTTTAGTTGGACCAACTTTGTATTTTGTAGAGACTAACTTATCTCATTAATTATTAGGTAAAAGAAAATATTGAACAATTTGACTTATTGTTATCGAAAAATATCAGAAATATTTGCAATATTGGACAAAAATTTCATGCAACGGTTGAATATTTTATCGGGCACATGTGTTATTTAGAAAAATATACGTTCCGTTATTTTCGAAATAACATTACCATTTGTGTCATACTTAATAACACCGTTTCTATATGGTTTGAATAACGTTTGTAAATAATGTATATTGTATTCAATTGAATATTTTTTTGACAAATAAGATTCCATATTTAAAATATGGGAATGATTTTAAAAAATCAATCTAAAAACTAGAATTGTATAGAATAAAATATCATATCTTAACGCATATTTGATATAATTTTGTTATTAATATTTATAGCACCCTCCTACAACTAAAAACTTTACAGTTGGCCTATTTTAACTATGTTTACTATAGAGACATACAAATATCCAGGTGGAACAACTAAATTTAGATTGTCCCTACTAAATGTTTACTGGAAAACTTTTTAAATTTAATTCGTTCAAATAGAATCATATTAAGCCCCTCTAATAAGCTTTCTTTTATCGGCACTAAATTTTGAATAACTCAGTATAACTAGTAATGTATTGTAATGACCTTATATTAACCACAGTTTTAGATAGATCAATTTTGTATTTTTTAGTGTCTAACTTATCTCCTTATTTATTAGGTTAATAAATATATTGAACAATTTCACTTATTGTTATCGAAAATAATCAGGAATATTTGAAATATTGGACTAAAATTTCATGCAACGTTTAAATATTTTATCCGGCACATGTGTTTTTTTTTAAATAATGTAGGTTGTGTTATTTTCGAAAAAACATTGCCATTTGCGTCATACTTTAATAACACCGTTTCTATATGGTTTAAATAACGTTTGTAAATAATGTATATTGTATTCAATTGAATATTTTTTTGACAAATAAGATTCCATATTTAAAATATGGGAATGATTTTAAAAAATCAATCTAAAAACTAGATTGTTATAGAATAAAAAATCATATCTTAACGCATATTTGATATAATTTTGTTATTAATATTTATAGCACCCTCCTACAACTAAAAACTTTACAGTTGGTCTATTTTAACTATGTTTACTATAGAGACATACAAATATCCAGGTGGAACAACTAAATTTAGATTGTCCCTACTAAATGTTTACTGGAAAAACTTTTTAAATTTAATTCGTTCAAATAGAATCATATTAAGCCCCTCTAATAAGCTTTCTTTTATCGGCACTAAATTTTTAATAACTCAGTATAACTAGTAATGTATTGTAATGACCTTATATTAACCACAGTTTTAGATATATCAATTTTGTATTTTTTAGTGTCTAACTTATCTCCTTATTTATTAGGTTAAAAAATATATTGAACAATTTGACTTATTGTTATCGAAAATAATCAGGAATATTTGAAATATTGGACTAAAATTTCATGCAACGTTTAAATATTTTATCCGGCACATGTGTTTTTTTTTAAATAATGTAGGTTGTGTTATTTTCGAAAAAACATTGCCATTTGCGTCATACTTTAATAACACCGTTTCTATATGGTTTAAATAACGTTTGTAAATAATGTATATTGTATTCAATTGAATATTTTTTTGACAAATAAGATTCCATATTTAAAATATGAGAATGATTTTAAAAAATCAATCTAAAAACTAGATTGTTATAGAATAAAATATCATATCTTAACGCATATTTGATATAATTTTGTTATTAATATTTATAGCACTCTCCTACAACTAAAAACTTTACAGTTGGTCTATTTTAACTATGTTTATTATAGAGACATACAAATATCCAGGTGGAACAACTAAATTTAGATTGTCCCTACTAAATGTTTACTGGAAAAACTTTTTAAATTTAATTCGTTCAAATAGAATCATATTAAGCCCCTCTAATAAGCTTTCTTTTATCGGCACTAAATTTTGAATAACTCAGTATAACTAGTAATGTATTGTAATGACATTATATTAACCACAGTTTTAGATAGATCAATTTTGTATTTTTTAGTGTCTAACTTATCTCCTTATTTATTAGGTTAAAAAATATATTGAACAATTTGACTTATTGTTATCGAAAATAATCAGGAATATTTAAAATATTGGACTAAAATTTCATGCAACGTTTAAATATTTTATCCGGCACATGTGTTTTTTTTTAAATAATGTAGGTTGTGTTATTTTCGAAAAAACATTGCCATTTGCGTCATACTTTAATAACACCGTTTCTATATGGTTTAAATAACGTTTGTAATTAATGTATATTGTATTCAATTGAATATTTTTTTGACAAATAAGATTCCATATTTAAAATATGGGAATGATTTTAAAAAATCAATCTAAAAACTAGATTGTTATAGAATAAAAAATCATATCTTAACGCATATTTGATATAATTTTGTTATTAATATTTATAGCACCCTCCTACAACTAAAAACTTTACAGTTGGTCTATTTTAACTATGTTTACTATAGAGACATACAAATATCCAAGTGGAACAACTAAATTTAGATTGTCCCTACTAAATGTTTACTGGAAAAACTTTTTAAATTTAATTCGTTCAAATAGAATCATATTAGGCCCCTCTAATAAGCCTTCTATTATCGGAACAAATTTTTAACTCAGTATAACTAGTAATGTATTGTAATGACATTATATTAACCACAGTTTTAGATAGATCAATTTTGTATTTTTTTTTGTCTAACTTATCTCCTTATTTATTAGGTTAAAAAATATATTGAACAATTTGACCTATTGTTATCGAAAATAATCAGGAATATTTGAAATATTGGAATCAAATTTTGTGCAACGTTTGAATATTTTATCCGGCACATGTGTTTTTTTTTAAATAATGTAGGTTGTGTTATTTTCGAAAAAACATTGCCATTTGCGTCATACTTTAATAACACCGTTTCTATATGGTTTAAATAACGTTTGTAAATAATGTATATTGTATTCAATTGAATATTTTTTTGACAAATAAGATTCCATATTTAAAATATGGGAATGATTTTAAAAAATCAATCTAAAAACTAGATTGTTATAGAATAAAATATCATATCTTAACGCATATTTGATATAATTTTGTTATTCATATTTATAGCACCCTCCTACAACTAAAAACTTTACAGTTGGTCTATTTTAACTATGTTTACTATAGAGACATACAAATATCCAAGTGGAACAACTAAATTTAGATTGTCCCTACTAAATGTTTACTGGAAAAACTTTTTAAATTTAATTCGTTCAAATAGAATCATATTAGGCCCCTCTAATAAGCCTTCTATTATCGGAACAAATTTTTAACTCAGTAAAACTAGTAATGTATTGTAATGACATTATATTAACCACAGTTTTAGATAGATCAATTTTGTATTTTTTAGTGTCTAACTTATCTCCTTATTTATTAGGTTAAAAAATATATTGAACAATTTGACCTATTGTTATCGAAAAAAATCAGGAATATTTGAAATATTGGAATCAAATTTCGTGCGACGTTTGAATATTTTATCCGGCACATGTGTTTTTTTGTAAATAATGTAGGTTGTGTTATTTTCGAAAAAACATTGCCATTTGCGTCATACTTTAATAACACCGTTTCTATAAGGTTTGAATAACGTTTGTTAAGTAATGTATAAGATATTCAAATGAATATTTTTTTTTAACTCATAAATTTCCAACTTTAAAAATGTTAAATGATTTTAATTCATCATTCTAAAAATCAGAATTAATTTGGAAAAAAAAGTGTCATATCCTAAAGCATATTTGATAAATCTACTATTATAATTTATACCACCCTCCTACACATAAAAACTTTACAGATGGTCACACTTTAACTATGTTTACTGGAAAAACTTTTTAATTTAATTCTTTCAAATAGAATCATATTAAGCCCCTCTAATAAGCTTTCTTTTATCGGCACTAAATTTTGAATAACTCAGTATAACTAGTAATGTATTGTAATGACATTATATTAACCACAGTTTTAGATAGATCAATTTTGTATTTTTTAGTGTCTAACTTATCTCCTTATTTATTAGGTTAAAAAATATATTGAACAATTTGACCTATTGTTATCGAAAATAATCAGGAATATTTGAAATATTGGAATCAAATTTTGTGCAACGTTTGAATATTTTATCCGGCACATGTGTTTTTTTTTAAATAATGTAGGTTGTGTTATTTTCGAAAAAACATTGCCATTTGCGTCATACTTTAATAACACCGTTTCTATATGGTTTAAATAACGTTTGTAAATAATGTATATTGTATTCAATTGAATATTTTTTTGACAAATAAGATTCCATATTTAAAATATGGGAATGATTTTAAAAAATCAATCTAAAAACTAGATTGTTATAGAATAAAATATCATATCTTAACGCATATTTGATATAATTTTGTTATTAATAATTATAGCACCCTCCTACAACTAAAAACTTTACAGTTGGTCTATTTTAACTATGTTTACTATAGAGACATACAAATATCCAAGTGGAACAACTAAATTTAGATTGTCCCTACTAAATGTTTACTGGAAAAACTTTTTAAATTTAATTCGTTCAAATAGAATCATATTAAGCCCCTCTAATAAGCTTTCTTTTATCGGCACTAAATTTTGAATAACTCAGTATAACTAGTAATGTATTGTAATGACATTATATTAACCACAGTTTTAGATAGATCAATTTTGTATTTTTTAGTGTCTAACTTATCTCCTATTTATTAGGTTAAAAAATATATTGAACAATTTGACCTATTGTTATCGAAAATAATCAGGAATATTTGAAATATTGGAATCAAATTTCGTGCAACGTTTGAATATTTTATCCGGCACATGTGTTTTTTTTAAATAATGTAGGTTGTGTTATTTTCGAAAAAACATTACCATTTGTGTCATATTTAATAACACCGTTTCTATATGGTTTGAATAACGTTTGTAAATAATGTATATTGTATTCAATTGAATATTTTTTTGACAAATAAGATTCCATATTTAAAATATGGGAATGATTTTAAAAAATCAATCTAAAAAACTAGAATTGTATAGAATAAAATATCATATCTTAACGCATATTTGATATAATTTTGTTATTAATATTTATAGCACCCTCCTACACATAAAAACTTTACAGTTGGTGCTACTTTAGCTATGTTTAGTGGAACAACTACTTATTTGTTTTTTTCAAATAGAATTATATTAAGCTCCTCTAATAAGCATTTTTTTATCGGGACCAAATTTTTACTAACTCAGTCTAACTAGCATTGTATTGTGCCCTTATATTATTAACCACAGGTTTAGTTGGACCAACTTTGTATTTTGTAGAGACTAACTTATATCCTTAATTATTAAATAAAAGAAAATATTGAACAATTTGACTTATTATTATCGAAAAATTTCAGAAATATTTGCAATATTGGACAAAAATTTCATGCAACGGTTGAATATTTTATCGGGCACATGTGTTTTTTAGAAAAATATACGTTCTGTTATTTTCGAAATAACATTACCATTTGTGTCATACTTAATAACACCGTTTCTATATGGTTTGAATAACGTTTGTAAATAATGTATATTGTATTCAATTGAATATTTTTTTGACAAATAAGATTCCATATTTAAAATATGGGAATGATTTTAAAAAATCAATCTAAAAACTAGAATTGTATAGAATAAAATATTATATCTGAACGCATATTTAATATAATTATGTTATATATATTTATAGAACCCTCTACAACTAAAAACTTTACAGTTGGCCTATTTTAACTATGTTTACTATAGAGACATACAAATATCCAGGTGGAACAACTAAATTTAGATTGTCCCTACTAAATGTTTACTGGAAAAACTTTTTAAATTTAATTCGTACAAATAGAATCATATTAAGCCCCTCTAGTAAGCTTTCTTTTATCGGCACTAAATTTTGAATAACTTAGTATAACTAGTAATGTATTGTAATGACCTTATATTAACCACAGTTTTAGATAGATCAATTTTGTATTTTTTAGTGTCTAACTTATCTCCTTATTTATTAGGTTAAAAAATATATTGAACAATTTGACTTATTGTTATCGAAAATAATCAGGAATATTTGAAATATTGGACTAAAATTTCATGCAACGTTTAAATATTTTATCCGGCACATGTGTTTTTTTTTAATAATGTAGGTTGTGTTATTTTCGAAAAAACATTGCCATTTGCGTCATACTTTAATAACACCGTTTCTATATGGTTTAAATAACGTTTGTAAATAATGTATATTGTATTCAATTGAATATTTTTTTGACAAATAAGATTCCATATTTAAAATATGAGAATGATTTTAAAAAATCAATCTAAAAACTAGATTGTTATAGAATAAAATATCATATCTTAACGCATATTTGATATAATTTTGTTATTAATGTTTATAGCACCCTCCTACAACTAAAAACTTTACAGTTGGTCTATTTTAACTATGTTTACTATAGAGACATACAAATATCCAAGTGGAACAACTAAATTTAGATTGTCCCTACTAAATGTTTACTGGAAAACTTTTTAAATTTAATTCGTTCAAATAGAATCATATTAAGCCCCTCTAGTAAGCTTTCTTTTATCGGCACTAAATTTTGAATAACTCAGTATAACTAGTAATGTATTGTAATGACCTTATATTAACCACAGTTTTAGATATATCAATTTTGTATTTTTTAGTGTCTAACTTATCTCCTTATTTATTAGGTTAAAAAATATATTGAACAATTTGACTTATTGTTATCGAAAATAATCAGGAATATTTGAAATATTGGACTAAAATTTCATGCAACGTTTAAATATTTTATCCGGCACATGTGTTTTTTTTAATAATGTAGGTTGTGTTATTTTCGAAAAAAACATTGCCATTTGCGTCATACTTTAAAAACTCCGTTTCTATATGGTTTAAATAACGTTTGTAAATAATGTATATTGTATTCAATTGAATATTTTTTTGACAAATAAGATTCCATATTTAAAATATGAGAATGATTTTAAAAAATCAATCTAAAAACTAGATTGTTATAGAATAAAATATCATATCTTAACGCATATTTGATATAATTTTGTTATTAATATTTATAGCACCCTCCTACAACTAAAAACATTACAGTTGGTGCTACTTTAGCTATGTTTAGTGGAACAACTACTTATTTGTTTTTTTCAAATAGAATCATATTAAGCTCCTCTAATAAGCATTTTTTTATCGGGACAAATTTTAAATAACTCAGTCTAACTAGCATTGTATTGTGCCCTTATATTATTAACCACAGGTTTAGTTGGACCAACTTTGTATTTTGTAGAGACTAACTTATCTCCTTAATTATAAGGTAAAAGAAAATATTGAACAATTTGACTTATTGTTATCGAAAAATATCAGAAATATTTGCAATATTGTACAAAAATTTCATGCAACGGTTGAATATTTTATCGGGCACATGTGTTTTTTAGAAAAATGTACGTTCTGTTATTTTCGAAATAACATTACCATTTGTGTCATACTTAATAACACCGTTTCTATATGGTTTGAATAACGTTTGTAAATAATGTATATTGTATTCAATTGAATATTTCTTGACAAATAAGATTCCATATTTAAAATATGGGAATGATTTTAAAAAATCAATCTAAAAACTAGAATTGTATAGAATAAAATATCATATCTTAACGCATATTTAATATAATTTTGTTATTTATATTTATAGCACCCTCCTACAACTAAAAATTTTACAGTTGGCCTATTTTAACTATGTTTACTATAGAGACATACAAATATCCAGGTGGAACAACTAAATTTAGATTGTCCCTACTAAATGTTTACTGGAAAAACTTTTTAAATTTAATTCGTACAAATAGAATCATATTAAGCCCCTCTAGTAAGCTTTCTTTTATCGGCACTAAATTTTGAATAACTTAGTATAACTAGTAATGTATTGTAATGACCTTATATTAACCACAGTTTTAGATAGATCAATTTTGTATTTTTTAGTGTCTAACTTATCTCCTTATTTATTAGGTTAAAAAATATATTGAACAATTTGACTTATTGTTATCGAAAATAATCAGGAATATTTGAAATATTGGACTAAAATTTCATGCAACGTTTAAATATTTTATCCGGCACATGTGTTTTTTTTTAATAATGTAGGTTGTGTTATTTTCGAAAAAACATTGCCATTTGCGTCATACTTTAATAACACCGTTTCTATATGGTTTAAATAACGTTTGTAAATAATGTATATTGTATTCAATTGAATATTTTTTTGACAAATAAGATTCCATATTTAAAATATGAGAATGATTTTAAAAAATCAATCTAAAAACTAGATTGTTATAGAATAAAATATCATATCTTAACGCATATTTGATATATTTTGTTATTAATGTTTATAGCACCCTCCTACAACTAAAAACTTTACAGTTGGTCTATTTTAACTATGTTTACTATAGAGACATACAAATATCCAAGTGGAACAACTAAATTTAGATTGTCCCTACTAAATGTTTACTGGAAAAACTTTTTAAATTTAATTCGTTCAAATAGAATCATATTAAGCCCCTCTAGTAAGCTTTCTTTTATCGGCACTAAATTTTGAATAACTCAGTATAACTAGTAATGTATTGTAATGACCTTATATTAACCACAGTTTTAGATATATCAATTTTGTATTTTTTAGTGTCTAACTTATCTCCTTATTTATTAGGTTAAAAAATATATTGAACAATTTGACTTATTGTTATCGAAAATAATCAGGAATATTTGAAATATTGGACTAAAATTTCATGCAACGTTTAAATATTTTATCCGGCACATGTGTTTTTTTTTAATAATGTAGGTTGTGTTATTTTCGAAAAAAACATTGCCATTTGCGTCATACTTTAAAAACTCCGTTTCTATATGGTTTAAATAACGTTTGTAAATAATGTATATTGTATTCAATTGAATATTTTTTTGACAAATAAGATTCCATATTTAAAATATGAGAATGATTTTAAAAAATCAATCTAAAAACTAGATTGTTATAGAATAAAATATCATATCTTAACGCATATTTGATATAATTTTGTTATTAATATTTATAGCACCCTCCTACAACTAAAAACATTACAGTTGGTGCTACTTTAGCTATGTTTAGTGGAACAACTACTTATTTGTTTTTTCAAATAGAATCATATTAAGCTCCTCTAATAAGCATTTTTTTATCGGGACCAAATTTTAAATAACTCAGTCTAACTAGCATTGTATTGTGCCCTTATATTATTAACCACAGGTTTAGTTGGACCAACTTTGTATTTTGTAGAGACTAACTTATCTCCTTAATTATAAGGTAAAAGAAAATATTGAACAATTTGACTTATTGTTATCGAAAAATATCAGAAATATTTGCAATATTGTACAAAAATTTCATGCAACGGTTGAATATTTTATCGGGCACATGTGTTTTTTAGAAAAATGTACGTTCTGTTATTTTCGAAATAACATTACCATTTGTGTCATACTTAATAACACCGTTTCTATATGGTTTGAATAACGTTTGTAAATAATGTATATTGTATTCAATTGAATATTTCTTGACAAATAAGATTCCATATTTAAAATATGGGAATGATTTTAAAAAATCAATCTAAAAACTAGAATTGTATAGAATAAAATATCATATCTTAACGCATATTTAATATAATTTTGTTATTTATATTTATAGCACCCTCCTACAACTAAAAATTTTACAGTTGGCCTATTTTAACTATGTTTACTATAGAGACATACAAATATCCAGGTGGAACAACTAAATTTAGATTGTCCCTACTAAATGTTTACTGGAAAAACTTTTTAAATTTAATTCGTACAAATAGAATCATATTAAGCCCCTCTAGTAAGCTTTCTTTTATCGGCACTAAATTTTGAATAACTTAGTATAACTAGTAATGTATTGTAATGACCTTATATTAACCACAGTTTTAGATAGATCAATTTTGTATTTTTTAGTGTCTAACTTATCTCCTTATTTATTAGGTTAAAAAATATATTGAACAATTTGACTTATTGTTATCGAAAATAATCAGGAATATTTGAAATATTGGACTAAAATTTCATGCAACGTTTAAATATTTTATCCGGCACATGTGTTTTTTTTTAATAATGTAGGTTGTGTTATTTTCGAAAAAACATTGCCATTTGCGTCATACTTTAATAACACCGTTTCTATATGGTTTAAATAACGTTTGTAAATAATGTATATTGTATTCAATTGAATATTTTTTTGACAAATAAGATTCCATATTTAAAATATGAGAATGATTTTAAAAAATCAATCTAAAAACTAGATTGTTATAGAATAAAATATCATATCTTAACGCATATTTGATATAATTTTGTTATTAATGTTTATAGCACCCTCCTACAACTAAAAACTTTACAGTTGGTCTATTTTAACTATGTTTACTATAGAGACATACAAATATCCAAGTGGAACAACTAAATTTAGATTGTCCCTACTAAATGTTTACTGGAAAAACTTTTTAAATTTAATTCGTTCAAATAGAATCATATTAAGCCCCTCTAGTAAGCTTTCTTTTATCGGCACTAAATTTTGAATAACTCAGTATAACTAGTAATGTATTGTAATGACCTTATATTAACCACAGTTTTAGATATATCAATTTTGTATTTTTTAGTGTCTAACTTATCTCCTTATTTATTAGGTTAAAAAATATATTGAACAATTTGACTTATTGTTATCGAAAATAATCAGGAATATTTGAAATATTGGACTAAAATTTCATGCAACGTTTAAATATTTTATCCGGCACATGTGTTTTTTTTTAATAATGTAGGTTGTGTTATTTTCGAAAAAAACATTGCCATTTGCGTCATACTTTAAAAACTCCGTTTCTATATGGTTTAAATAACGTTTGTAAATAATGTATATTGTATTCAATTGAATATTTTTTTGACAAATAAGATTCCATATTTAAAATATGAGAATGATTTTAAAAAATCAATCTAAAAACTAGATTGTTATAGAATAAAATATCATATCTTAACGCATATTTGATATAATTTTGTTATTAATATTTATAGCACCCTCCTACAACTAAAAACATTACAGTTGGTGCTACTTTAGCTATGTTTAGTGGAACAACTACTTATTTGTTTTTTCAAATAGAATCATATTAAGCTCCTCTAATAAGCATTTTTTTATCGGGACCAAATTTTAAATAACTCAGTCTAACTAGCATTGTATTGTGCCCTTATATTATTAACCACAGGTTTAGTTGGACCAACTTTGTATTTTGTAGAGACTAACTTATCTCCTTAATTATAAGGTAAAAGAAAATATTGAACAATTTGACTTATTGTTATCGAAAAATATCAGAAATATTTGCAATATTGTACAAAAATTTCATGCAACGGTTGAATATTTTATCGGGCACATGTGTTTTTTAGAAAAATGTACGTTCTGTTATTTTCGAAATAACATTACCATTTGTGTCATACTTAATAACACCGTTTCTATATGGTTTGAATAACGTTTGTAAATAATGTATATTGTATTCAATTGAATATTTCTTGACAAATAAGATTCCATATTTAAAATATGGGAATGATTTTAAAAAATCAATCTAAAAACTAGAATTGTATAGAATAAAATATCATATCTTAACGCATATTTAATATAATTTTGTTATTTATATTTATAGCACCCTCCTACAACTAAAAATTTTACAGTTGGCCTATTTTAACTATGTTTACTATAGAGACATACAAATATCCAGGTGGAACAACTAAATTTAGATTGTCCCTACTAAATGTTTACTGGAAAAACTTTTTAAATTTAATTCGTACAAATAGAATCATATTAAGCCCCTCTAGTAAGCTTTCTTTTATCGGCACTAAATTTTGAATAACTTAGTATAACTAGTAATGTATTGTAATGACCTTATATTAACCACAGTTTTAGATAGATCAATTTTGTATTTTTTAGTGTCTAACTTATCTCCTTATTTATTAGGTTAAAAAATATATTGAACAATTTGACTTATTGTTATCGAAAATAATCAGGAATATTTGAAATATTGGACTAAAATTTCATGCAACGTTTAAATATTTTATCCGGCACATGTGTTTTTTTTTAATAATGTAGGTTGTGTTATTTTCGAAAAAACATTGCCATTTGCGTCATACTTTAATAACACCGTTTCTATATGGTTTAAATAACGTTTGTAAATAATGTATATTGTATTCAATTGAATATTTTTTTGACAAATAAGATTCCATATTTAAAATATGAGAATGATTTTAAAAAATCAATCTAAAAACTAGATTGTTATAGAATAAAATATCATATCTTAACGCATATTTGATATAATTTTGTTATTAATATTTATAGCACCCTCCTACAACTAAAAACATTACAGTTGGTGCTACTTTAGCTATGTTTAGTGGAACAACTACTTATTTGTTTTTTCAAATAGAATCATATTAAGCTCCTCTAATAAGCATTTTTTTATCGGGACCAAATTTTAAATAACTCAGTCTAACTAGCATTGTATTGTGCCCTTATATTATTAACCACAGGTTTAGTTGGACCAACTTTGTATTTTGTAGAGACTAACTTATCTCCTTAATTATAAGGTAAAAGAAAATATTGAACAATTTGACTTATTGTTATCGAAAAATATCAGAAATATTTGCAATATTGTACAAAAATTTCATGCAACGGTTGAATATTTTATCGGGCACATGTGTTTTTTAGAAAAATGTACGTTCTGTTATTTTCGAAATAACATTACCATTTGTGTCATACTTAATAACACCGTTTCTATATGGTTTGAATAACGTTTGTAAATAATGTATATTGTATTCAATTGAATATTTCTTGACAAATAAGATTCCATATTTAAAATATGGGAATGATTTTAAAAAATCAATCTAAAAACTAGAATTGTATAGAATAAAATATCATATCTTAACGCATATTTAATATAATTTTGTTATTTATATTTATAGCACCCTCCTACAACTAAAAATTTTACAGTTGGCCTATTTTAACTATGTTTACTATAGAGACATACAAATATCCAGGTGGAACAACTAAATTTAGATTGTCCCTACTAAATGTTTACTGGAAAAACTTTTTAAATTTAATTCGTACAAATAGAATCATATTAAGCCCCTCTAGTAAGCTTTCTTTTATCGGCACTAAATTTTGAATAACTTAGTATAACTAGTAATGTATTGTAATGACCTTATATTAACCACAGTTTTAGATAGATCAATTTTGTATTTTTTAGTGTCTAACTTATCTCCTTATTTATTAGGTTAAAAAATATATTGAACAATTTGACTTATTGTTATCGAAAATAATCAGGAATATTTGAAATATTGGACTAAAATTTCATGCAACGTTTAAATATTTTATCCGGCACATGTGTTTTTTTTTAATAATGTAGGTTGTGTTATTTTCGAAAAAACATTGCCATTTGCGTCATACTTTAATAACACCGTTTCTATATGGTTTAAATAACGTTTGTAAATAATGTATATTGTATTCAATTGAATATTTTTTTGACAAATAAGATTCCATATTTAAAATATGAGAATGATTTTAAAAAATCAATCTAAAAACTAGATTGTTATAGAATAAAATATCATATCTTAACGCATATTTGATATAATTTTGTTATTAATGTTTATAGCACCCTCCTACAACTAAAAACTTTACAGTTGGTCTATTTTAACTATGTTTACTATAGAGACATACAAATATCCAAGTGGAACAACTAAATTTAGATTGTCCCTACTAAATGTTTACTGGAAAAACTTTTTAAATTTAATTCGTTCAAATAGAATCATATTAAGCCCCTCTAGTAAGCTTTCTTTTATCGGCACTAAATTTTGAATAACTCAGTATAACTAGTAATGTATTGTAATGACCTTATATTAACCACAGTTTTAGATATATCAATTTTGTATTTTTTAGTGTCTAACTTATCTCCTTATTTATTAGGTTAAAAAATATATTGAACAATTTGACTTATTGTTATCGAAAATAATCAGGAATATTTGAAATATTGGACTAAAATTTCATGCAACGTTTAAATATTTTATCCGGCACATGTGTTTTTTTTAATAATGTAGGTTGTGTTATTTTCGAAAAAAACATTGCCATTTGCGTCATACTTTAAAAACTCCGTTTCTATATGGTTTAAATAACGTTTGTAAATAATGTATATTGTATTCAATTGAATATTTTTTTGACAAATAAGATTCCATATTTAAAATATGAGAATGATTTTAAAAAATCAATCTAAAAACTAGATTGTTATAGAATAAAATATCATATCTTAACGCATATTTGATATAATTTTGTTATTAATATTTATAGCACC
The DNA here is from genome assembly GCF_023614345.1 of Adelges cooleyi. Classification (NCBI taxonomy): domain Eukaryota; kingdom Metazoa; phylum Arthropoda; class Insecta; order Hemiptera; family Adelgidae; genus Adelges; species Adelges cooleyi. Next base: position 189,284 of record NW_026096508.1, read on the forward strand.
CTCCTACAACTAAAAACATTACAGTTGGTGCTACTTTAGCTATGTTTAGTGGAACAACTACTTATTTGTTTTTTTCAAATAGAATCATATTAAGCTCCTCTAATAAGCATTTTTTTATCGGGACCAAATTTTAAATAACTCAGTCTAACTAGCATTGTATTGTGCCCTTATATTATTAACCACAGGTTTAGTTGGACCAACTTTGTATTTTGTAGAGACTAACTTATCTCCTTAATTATAAGGTAAAAGAAAATATTGAACAATTTGACTTATTGTTATCGAAAAATATCAGAAATATTTGCAATATTGTACAAAAATTTCATGCAACGGTTGAATATTTTATCGGGCACATGTGTTTTTTAGAAAAATGTACGTTCTGTTATTTTCGAAATAACATTACCATTTGTGTCATACTTAATAACACCGTTTCTATATGGTTTGAATAACGTTTGTAAATAATGTATATTGTATTCAATTGAATATTTCTTGACAAATAAGATTCCATATTTAAAATATGGGAATGATTTTAAAAAATCAATCTAAAAACTAGAATTGTATAGAATAAAATATCATATCTTAACGCATATTTAATATAATTTTGTTATTTATATTTATAGCACCCTCCTACAACTAAAAATTTTACAGTTGGCCTATTTTAACTATGTTTACTATAGAGACATACAAATATCCAGGTGGAACAACTAAATTTAGATTGTCCCTACTAAATGTTTACTGGAAAAACTTTTTAAATTTAATTCGTACAAATAGAATCATATTAAGCCCCTCTAGTAAGCTTTCTTTTATCGGCACTAAATTTTGAATAACTTAGTATAACTAGTAATGTATTGTAATGACCTTATATTAACCACAGTTTTAGATAGATCAATTTTGTATTTTTTAGTGTCTAACTTATCTCCTTATTTATTAGGTCAAAAAATATATTGAACAATTTGACTTATTGTTATCGAAAATAATCAGGAATATTTGAAATATTGGACTAAAATTTCATGCAACGTTTAAATATTTTATCCGGCACATGTGTTTTTTTTTAATAATGTAGGTTGTGTTATTTTCGAAAAAACATTGCCATTTGCGTCATACTTTAATAACACCGTTTCTATATGGTTTAAATAACGTTTGTAAATAATGTATATTGTATTCAATTGAATATTTTTTTGACAAATAAGATTCCATATTTAAAATATGAGAATGATTTTAAAAAATCAATCTAAAAACTAGATTGTTATAGAATAAAATATCATATCTTAACGCATATTTGATATAATTTTGTTATTAATGTTTATAGCACCCTCCTACAACTAAAAACTTTACAGTTGGTCTATTTTAACTATGTTTACTATAGAGACATACAAATATCCAAGTGGAACAACTAAATTTAGATTGTCCCTACTAAATGTTTACTGGAAAAACTTTTTAAATTTAATTCGTTCAAATAGAATCATATTAGGCCCCTCTAATAAGCCTTCTTTTATCGGAACAAATTTTTAACTCAGTATAACTAGTAATGTATTATGACCTTTTATTAAACACAGGTTTAGTTGGACCAACTTTGTATTTTGTAGAGACCATTTTATATCCTTAATTATTAAATAAAAGAATATATTGAACAATTTGACTTATTGTTATCGAAAAATATCTGAAATATTTGCAATATTGGACAAAAATTTCATGCAACGGTTGAATATTTTATCGGGCACATGTGTTTTTTAGAAAAATGTACGTTCTGTTATTTTCGAAATAACATTACCATTTGAGTCAACACAGTTTTTTTATAGGTTGAATAACGTTTGTTAAATAATGTATATTATATTAAATAACATACAATATATATATATTATATTATTGAAATATTTTATATATTAGGCAATTTTTTTTTAATGTTAACTAAAATTGTTTTTCACTATTATAATGTTTGCTCAATCTCACAGGTTTTTTAGAAACATGTATCGTTTTGTTTTTTTGCAAATAACACTGCCTTTTGCGTCATACTTTAATAAAACTGATACTATATTGTCTGAGTAAAACTTGCTACATAATGTATAATATGTTCATTTAAATTTTTCACAGTACATTTTAAGATTGTGTATCGTAGTTTTCATTGTCTATCTTAGAAGTGTTCTTTAGTACATTATGCAGAAATTAACTATTTGTATTATAGTTTTTATTATTATGGAAGTATCATTGGGTATGTCTTATTTGTATTTTTTTTACAATACATTCACAGGTTCAATACTTTAATCATCATAATTTTATGGATTCTAATAAAATGACAAATTGTATTTTAATTTAATTGCATGGAGAAATTATTTTCAATTAAAAATTATGTAAGCGAGTATGAATTTATATTGAAACCTATAATTGCTTTTTTTATATTTAGTCACTCAAGGTCGCCCATTTCCAGGTATGTTTATAAATTATGTACAGCTATACATTTTACATACAATTTTATACATGTTTTCTACTTAACTTGTACATTTTTACTAACCTATTGTATAATATAACCGTTTAGTAATATTTAATGTTCACCTAAAAGTAGATAACAGAGTACATTTCTTATACGTTTGTTTTTGGAGTATTTACACGGTACCAAAATTAAACAAAATAATTGATAAAAACAATGATTTATTTTTATTATGATGAAAAGTTAGAGACTAGGAAATACCAATACGTGTAAATTAGGATATCTAATCAACTAATATATTACTATACAAAACAATGTCATTTTTTTGTTATTATACAGTAATTTTATTTGTTGGTTAGGTGACAGATCGTCGGAACAGAACACTGGTAATTTTACGTTGTTTTTTATTATTACAAACGCCAAATACGAACAACCTTTTAGAGCACTTCCTCGCAAAACTTTTTGAAACTCATTCTGCGTGTCTGTTTCATCGACAAGAAGGTTTTTTGTCAGTAAATCAATTTTTAAAATTTTTTTTTTCTTTCGTGTAAATTGATGATCTAATTTTTAGTTTTTTCTTTTAAACTTATTTTTAATCATCTTTTTATAGTATCTTTGGACATAACACAAAAAATGAATTTTTTATGTAAAATAATTGATCTTTTTTCGAGTAACAGAAAGGCATTAAATTGAGTTTATAATCTAAAAAGCGTGTTGCCAATTTTTGAGAATTTTTCTATGAAAAGCTAATAAAACTTCACATGAATGTGTGAGTTTTAAAGTAATAACTTCATAAAACGCTTAAAAAAAGAGATGGAAATACATAGAAAATTTTATCGTAGTAGACATGCTGGGTAAGTTTTAAAATATTCTGTGGGTGTTGATTCCGAATGATCGTTCATATTTGGCATTTTGGTCCATATAATTAATTTGGATTTCCCCTTATTTCTCTATATCTATTAGTAAAACATATATTTTCTAACACAAAATTTAAAATTTGGAAATTATTATAGATTCTTAATAAGTAATATTTAAAAAAAATGTTGAGATGAAAATGTTACTAGACCAGATAAGTCTACAAAATTCATTAGGGGTTAAGTTTATTTTATGTAGAAGCTGCATCAAAGTACTAAAAAATCGTATAAAGCATGATTCCTATTTAAACTCGATTAATATTTTTTTTTCTAAATACTATTATGCCAATTTAAAGTTAGCAAACATTAATTTGATGTGTATAATTTGTTGAATTATAGCCAACGATCCGCCGACAAAACGTTCTACAAGTATAGTATAGATTGTAGAGTTACCTAATGTGCACTTTATTTATTATATTTTTAAAATTTAATTGTTTTTTTTTGTATACCATTAAGTTAGTTATTTATTGTAAGAATTCTTTTATTGTCTATTTTTGTTTTGTTTTTAGGCTTTCTAAAGAAGATGCATTCATTCAGTAGTATGTCTTTTTCATCGCTTATTACTTTGTTTTATTTAATTTTGTTTGCACAATTGAAATATGGTACCAACCATATTCACGATAAAAGCTAATTTATCTTGGACGTCTTATATATTCTTGTTCATTTAATTTGAAATATTTTGATTATTAATAGTTCTATAATCGAATATCTTTGAAACGATTCAAACATGCTGTATACACTTTAATACAAATTATATTATAATAAAACACATAATATTTTATGGTCATGTACATTGTGCAATATTTCGAACTTGACAAATAATTAACATTTTTTAACGGAACCCTGATTTGAAAAAGTGACAGACTTTTACATTAAAATGGTTTAGTGTGGTGTTATCATGAACAAGTTATGTACCGAGGAATAAAGATTAAAATAGTTATGCAACTTCGATTAGATTACATAATTTTGTGCTCATTTAAAAATGCACACTATTTAATTTTGATTCATTATCTTCGTTATTTTTTGAAATATCTAATATTTTATTTACTTAAAAGGTTGTAAAGGTGGCGGAACCTCGGAGGAGGCAAGTAGTTCAGAACCAACAAAAGGTAATAGTTACTTATTTTTAAAGGATAACTTGTTTTAATTAAAAGAGTAAACATTATTAATTTGGTGATTCCCTTATAAAGTCTTAAAACATAAAATAGCATCGTTTAGCATTCGATATGGTTCACTATATTTTGGTCGTGATTGAAACTCGAAAATGCAGTTTCCGTTTGCACTGTAAAGACGATTGCGTTTCTGAGCATCTCTTATTTACGTTTCAGTTCAGTTAGTCGAATTTACAAATACCCATTTTTCATATTATGGAAATTATTATTTTCTTCCAAGGGAATTACTTGACGGCGTCGTGGAAACGTTACCTCGCTATCCGCGGTCCGCCGTAATAAAACTCGTCCTATAATATTACCGTTTTAATTATATTATTGTTATTGTCATTTATTAAAATATTATATTTTGTTATTCATTTTCATTTAATAAAATAGCGTTTTGTATCGTGTTTAGAACATCCTAAGAAGAAAGAAGTAGTCAGTGTTAAAGTCCCTATTCCTACAGTAAGCCAACCTAACTGATAACACATACGTATAAATATATATATATAGTTCTAATATTACAAAATATTATTCCTTAGAGAGTTACAGAGGATGACATTGAAATAATTACGAGGATCCGAAGTAACATTAAAAAAGTTAATTCTATTTGAGCTATGAATTAATATATTTTTTTTTTTTCTGTTGACAGAAAGGCCCCAAAGATAATAATCCAAATTACAGATATATATTCAGTTAAAAATACAGCTTTTAAATAAATATACAAAATTAAATTGTGTAAACTATAAGTAAACCAAACCATATGTTTAACGAATTCATAATAAACTTCTACTATCTGGCAATTTTAAAATATCTTGTTTTGCATTAACACATGTTTTCAAACTTGGTTACTATATTTTCACCAGATTTTAATATTGTAGCTTTGTGTACAATGTGTATATGTTTCTTCTATCGTTATAGCCAGTAACAATATTTTGCATAATCTCTAAGAGGGTTGTCTAGATAATACGACGGATTAAATTAAAATATAATAACTGTTATTGGTTAAGGCGCTTTGAATGTGGCATATTATCTTCGATAGTTGATTTGGTTTGAAAACATAGTACGTAGTATGATCTTTAGAAGAAAGCAGCATGTACAATGGGAAGTCTGCATATTTCTTAGTAAATTGATTTTAAAAAAAAAGTATCTTATTAAAAATAAAAAAAAATTAAGGTAATAGACTAATTATTACAAAACAATAATTTAAAAAATAATAAGGATACTTAGGAATTAGGACCAATAACCAATGCAGAAAAATTAAGAATTAATAGTAATAAAAAACATAAAGATCATATTTCAGATGAGTCTGCAACCACAAAAGAACATTTTCATGTCTCGTTGAAGAACCGAAAAAATTTAGAGTAGTGGTGGAATTATAGATAATGATAGAGTATATTAAGAAGCAGTAACAAGCTAGTATGTTAAAACATCAAGTTTCTGGCTAATACTGTAGTGTTTAATATCTGGCTTAAAAACAATTTAAAGATAATTTGGACCCTTAAACTATTTAGAATTCATCATTTAGTGCTAATTTGAACGTTGAACGTACAACATATCTCTTATCTCCTATATCTTACCATAATCTCCTACCCCTGTCACCGACCTCCTATCTTCCACCCCTATCTCCCACCGCCAAAAAAAAACAATACCAATGCTATGTTAGCTCAGTGTAAATGACCGCAACATAACATCTAAGAAGGACGTCATATCAAATTCAGTATTTTTTTTACCAGTATGTTACGTGCCGAGAGTTGGTTTTTGAAGAAGGGATAAATTGAAGTAATACACATTGAAAGTGGCCATGTTTTCCAAATATTATTACAAGTCAAGAAAAACAACATACAATTATTTTTAAAAAAATGTACAAGTTTAAAATTAATTCACAGTCTGCGTCTCTCTGTTCTGTAGGCTGATGGAATGATGTCTGTCTATATAGTTATCCGAATATATAAAAGACATAAAATGATGCATTAGAGTTTTTACAACGTTTGCAAAAATATTTTAGATTGGTATAGATCGTATATTTCAAACAGAACTCAAAAAGTAAAAATTAATGGTTATTTTTCAAGTAGTATACGGTCCCTTCAAGAGTACCTCAAGGAATCATCTTATGTCGTCACCGAATAACTTGCTTGCGGCCAACGGAAAACATCCACAGTGTGTCGATGGATAGCCGAAGATATTAAATTTGATTTTTTGTTATTAATGAAATATATTTAAATATTTACTTCCTGCCTAATCAAACAATAAATAAATAGTATGACATTGTTTAAACATAATACAAGAACTCAACTCTACTTCAAGTATAGTTAGGTAGTGAAATTGACAGTTCTTTTTCAATATATAGTATCTTAGGTGACTTATCTTTTCTAAACATGCACATACATACGATACTGACCACGTATTTTAGTTTCTATAAGTTCCTTGATACACAATTTTTAAAACATTTTTTTTATGTTTTTTAGATTAACAAAAATTCTACTTGATTGACCTATTTTGTAAGTTTTTTTTTTACAGAATGCCCTATGTATACATATTTTTGTATAATATTATTGAGACTGTTAGAACATTATATTTAAGTTTCCTATAATTTTATATCAATGGAATTCTAAACCAAGACTTTTGGTTTTTTAAAATAATTACAACATTAATTTGTTTAACTTTTTTTGTTGTCTACAATTATTATTACTACATATATGGTATACAAGTTACAACTATATATTTTATTAAATTGATACATTATTTCACTTATTTCAAACTTGGCATTGTTTAAAATGTTTAAATATTTTCATTTAGTAGGATAAAATGTCGGTTACCCATCTAACAAAAAATATCAATACATGGATTCTACCTTTGTGGTTAACCTAAAACAAAATGAAAATAAATATAAATGTATGGGAACACTATACAAGACATTTAGCCGATTGACATCCAGACATTTATTTCTTTTTTTAACCATTACTTACTAAACCCGAAAAGTAAGCATCACTAGACACTCGATTTTATAATAGGTAGATGAATTCTGACCTGACAGATAGCTAGTGACCTTCCCGGTCGCCTGTCAGTTAATATTAGTGACCAACTTGGTCGTGTTCCAGCTACTAGTAGGTATAACATTTCATGCAACGTGTGAATAATTTTTCCGGCACATGTGTTTTTTACAATTATGTATCTTCTGATATTTTCGAAATAACATTGTCATGTGCGTCATACTTAATAACACCGTTTCTTGATAGTTTGAATAACGGTTGTTAAATAATGTATAATTTATCCAGTTAAATATGTTTTTGACTCATATAATTCTAAATTTAAATATTGTAAATGATCCTAAAAAATCAATCTAAAAATCAGAATTATTATTGAAAGAAATGTCATATCCTAACGCATATTTTATCTTACCTTACTATTAATATGTATACCACCCTCCTACACATAAAAACATTACAGTTGGTGCTACTTTAGCTATGTTTAGTGGAACAACTACTTATTTGTTTTTTCAAATAGAATCATATTAAGCTCCTCTAATAAGCATTTTTTTATCGGGACCAAATTTTTAATAACTCAGTCTAACTAGCATTGTATTGTGCCCTTATATTATTAACCACAGTTTTAGTTGGACCAACTTTGTATTTTATAGAGACGCACTTATTTCCTTAATTATTAGGTTAAACAATATATTTAACAATTTGACTTATTGTTATCGAAAAATATCAGGAATATTTAAAATGTTGGACAAAAATTTCATACAACGTTTGAATTTTTTTCCGGCATATGTGTTTTTTTTAAATAATGTAGGTTCTCTTATTTTCGAAATAACATGGCCATTTGTGTCACACTTCAATAGCACTATTTCTATATAGTTTAAATAACGTTTATTAAATAATGTTTTATATCATTGGAATATTTTAAATAATGGGCAATTTTTTTGTAATGTTAAGGGAAATTGTTTCTCACTGTTATCATGTTTGCTCAATCTCACAGGTTTTTTAGAAATATGTATGTTCTGATATTTTCGAAATAACATTGCTATTTGCGTCATACTTTAATATCACTGTTTTAATATAGTTAAAATAACGTTTGTTAAATAATGTATATTATTTTGAATTGAATATTTTTTTAATCGTAAATTTCCAATTTTAAATTTTGTAAATGATTTAAATTAATCAATTTAAAAATTAGATTATTTTAGAATAAAATATGTCATATCCTACCGCATATTTTATATATCTTTACTATTAATATGTATACCAACCTTCTACACATAACAAATGTACAGTTGGTCCCACTTTAAGTATGTTTACTGGAACAACTTTATATTGAGTTCGTTCAAATAGAACCGTATTAAACCCCTATAATAATACTTCTTTTATAAGGACCAAATTATTAATAACTCAGTCTAACTAAAATGTATTGTAACCTTATATTAACCACAGTTTTAGTTGGGCCAACGTTGTATTCTTCAGAGATTAAGTTATTCCCTTAATTATTAGGTTAAATAATATATTTAACAATTTGACTTATTGTTATCGAAAAATATCAGGAATATTTTAAATATTGGACAAAAATGTCATGCAACGGTTGAATATTTTATCCGGCACATGTGTTTATTAGAAAAATGTACGCTGTGTTATTTTCGAAATAACATCACCATTTGAGTCATACTTAATAACACCATTTCTATATAGTTTGAATAACGGTTGTTTAATAATGTATATTTTAACCAATTGAATATTTTTTTGACTCATATAGTTCTAAATTTAAAAATTTTAAATGATTTTAATTAATCAATCTAAAAATCAGAATTATTTTAGAAAAAAAATGTCATATCCTAACGCTTATTTTATATATCTTTACTAATAATATGTATACCACCCTCCTACACATAAAAACATTACAGTTGGTGCTACTTTAGCTATGTTTAGTGGAACAACTACTTATTTGTTTTTTTCAAATAGAATCATATTAAGCTCCTATAACAAGCCTTCTTTTATCGGGACCAAATTTTTAATAACTCAGTCTAACTAGCATTGTATTGTGCCCTTATATTATTAACCACAGTTTTAGTTGGACCAACTTTGTATTTTATAGAGACTAACTTATCTCCTTAATTATTAGGTAAAAAATATATTGAACAATATGACTTATTGTTCGCGAAAAATATCAGGAATATTTTAAATATTTGACGAAAATTTCATGCAACGTTTGAATATTTTATCCGGCACATGTGTTTTTTAGAAAAATGTACGTGCTGTTGTTTTCGAAATAACATTACCATTTGAATTTTTATATAGTTTAAATAACGTTTGTTAAATAATGTATAATTCATTCAATTGAATATTTTTTAGCTTCGATGCAAAGCGAGAAGGTATTGGTTTTACTCTGATGTGGGCTTTTTTTTTCGCTGTATACACTGTAACTTTTTTAATACTAGACCAATTCCTTCGAATAGCAACTCTATAAATCACAAATTTTGTCTAGTTTGTACTTTGGGGGAGTAAAAGTTGAAAAAGTTTAAGTCTTCACAGACGAAAGTTGAAAAAAAAAAAAAAAAAACCGTATGAGTTTTTAAGTTAGAACTTTTACTGGCTATAGTATCGAGAAAAAGAGTCGGATCGAGTTGAAATGTATAAAAAATATGTATTTGGTATGCCCGCGCACGTCAATTTTGTCAAATTCAAAATATACCTATTTCCCGCTCCCCTAGGGGGGGTACAAGTTTTTTTGTTTTTCGGGGTTTTTAGCCGTAATTTTAAAACTTTTGGGTTGAAAATTTGCCAGTAGTTGGAACTCATATGTATCCATAACATATTAAGCGGGTGAAAAATTCGGCACTACAGTTTTTTTTAATTGCCGGAAAACTGTGTTTTCGCACATTGCGTGTATTTTAACAAAAACACCTAAAATCTTTAAAAAAAATTGATCAAATCATTAAAACAATTTTATTTATATCTATGCAGAATGATACTATTAGGTTTTGTGCTCAAGTACCACTTTTGACTTAAAGTTTACACAAATTCAATTTTTTTTTTTTTTTTTTAACTAAAAACCCAGTGTACCAGATTCGAGAAACGAACAGACACTAAAAAACTGTCAGTTGGTAACGTCTATCCGTGTTAGATTAGGTTAGGGCCCAATGATCGGTATCATAATATTGTGTTTATTACATGATATCACAGGCGACTAAATCGTGTGACTGATTATAGTAGACACTCGATTTATTGGGAAAAAAACATGTCCGTGTACTTATTAAGACACTTAATGATTCTGATACGACAAAACCACTGTCGTTATCTCGTTATTTTATAGCCTGCGTTATATAACCTTACCGAAGGTTAACTATGAGTATTTAATGTTCAACTACCTGCAAATAATGAAGAGGACTGTTGTTTTTTGGATTCAGATTAAGTGTTGGTTTTTATGCAGTATACCGCCTAAAAATGTATTTTTTATTACACAATTTTTTTAAAGGACAACTAATGTTTTGCATATTGTTATACTGTTATTCATTTAAAGAGATTCACGCTTGATTGTTTAAATTGTCTAATATTAGATAATCTGCTTCGTGCTAATTTTAATTTTTTAGTTTATCAACTTGTAGCTCTAATTTTGTATAAAATATTTGTTTTCTCCATCACAGTACCAGTATACGATTTATTTTAATTTAAATGTAAGAAAATTGATTTTTCTTTAGAAAATAACAAGAAATTATTTATTTTGAAAAAAAAAAAAAACCAGTACAGTGGGGTCGGTGCATAGTGGGGACGGAACATAGTTGGGTCGGGGCATATTGGGGACGGGGAGGTCATAGGTTTACAGGAATTTTTAAATCTGAAAGTGATAAAATCACTTTCGAAAAAACGCTTCGATGCAAATCGGTAGTTAGTATTTTCAAGCCAGTACAGTCCAAACCAAGCACAGTATAAACCAGCAAAGTTAGAAAGTTTTAAATGAAGGTTCTGTATTTACAAATGAGCATCAAAGCGCTTATTTGAAAGCGATTTTATTCAATTTTATCACTTTTATTTATAATAATTCTTGTAGACCTGTGACCTCTCTGTTTCCTCATTGCTTTGATTACATTATGCCAATACTCTACTGTACTAGTCCTCTCGGATAGTTTTAGTTAGAAGAGTAAACATTATTAATTTGGTGATTCCCTTATAAAGTCTTAAAACATAAAATAGCATCGTTTAGAATTCGATATGCTTTACTATATTTTGGTCGTGATTGAAATTCGAAAATGCAGTTTCCGTTCGCACTGTAAAGACGATTGCGTTTCTGAGCATCTCTTATTTACGTTTCAGTTTAGTTAGTCGAATTTACAAATGTCCCTTTTTCATGTTACAAAAATTATTATTTTCTTCCAATGGAATTACTTGACCACGTCGTGGAAACGTTACCTCGCTGTCCGCCGTAATAAAACTCGTCCTCAATATTACCGTTTTAATTATAATATTATTTTTGTCTTTATATATTAAAATATTATATTTTGTTATTAATTTTCATATATAATATTCATTTAATAAAAAAACGTTTTGTATCGTGTTTAGAAACTAAGGAAAAGAAAGGTTCTTTCACCCTTGAGGCCCCTAATTTTAATGTAAGCTAACCTAATTGATAACACATATGTCCATATATATATATAGTTCTAATATTATAAAATATTATTCCTTAGATTGATCCGAATAACATTCGTATACCGGAATAACACAGGTAACATTAAATAAGTTAATTCTATTTGAGCTATGAAATAATATTTTTTTTTTTTTTGTTGACAAAAAGGATCCATTGACAACAATCCAAATTACAGAGATATATTCAGTTAAAAATACAGCTTTAAAATAAATAAACCAAATTAAATTGTGTAAACTATTAGTAAACCAAACCATATATTTCATGAATTCATAATAAATTTCTACTATCTGGCATATTTAAAATATCTTGTTTTGCTTTAACACATGTTTTCAAACTTAGTTACTATATTTTCACCAGATTGTATTGTTGTAGCTTTGTTTAAGTACAATGTGTATATGTTTCTTCTATCGTTATAGCCTGTAACAACGTTTTGCATAATTTCAAAAAGGTTTGTCTAGATAAAACGACGGATTAAATTATAATGTCATAATTGTTATTGGTTAAGGCGCTTTGAATGTGGCATATTATCCTTTGAAGGTTGTTTCGGTGTGAAAACACAGTCCGTAGTATGTTCGTACGTAGTGTGTTAGTAGGATCTTAAGAAAAAAAAAGCATGTTCAATGGAAAGTCTGCATATATTTCTTAGTAAATTGATTTCAAAAAAAACAGTATCTTCTTAAAAATTAAAAAAATAAGGTAATAGACTAATTATTACAAAACAATAATTTAAAAAATATAAAGGATACTTAGGAATTAGGACTAATAATCAATGCAGAAAAATTAAGAATTATTAGTAATAAAAAACACAAAGGTCATATTTCAGCCGAATCTGCAACCACGAAAGAAAATTTTCATAACTCGTTGAAGAACCGAATTAATTTAAAGATGTGGTGGAATTTTAGATAATGATAGAGTATATTAAGAAGCAGTAACAAGCTAGTATATTAAAACATCAAGTTTCTGGCTAATATTGTAGTGTTTAATATCTGGCTTAAAACAATTTATAGAGAATTGGGACTCTTAAACTATTTAGAAGTTATCATTTAGTGCTAATTTGAACGTTCAAAGTACAACATTTCTCTTATCTCCTATATCTTACCCTAATCTACTACCCTTATCTCCCACCCATATCTTTAGAAAAATTAAGAACGAATAGTAATATATAAGGTAAAAGTAATAATTTGAATAGACAATATTTATAAAACAATCTTTTTCATCTTTGCCTTACACTCCCAACTACATGAGGTCGGCCAAATATTTAAAAAAACAATAAAATCGAAAAATTAATCAAAAGTGGCCATGTTTTCCAAATATTATTACAAGTCAAGAAAAACAACATACAATTATTTTAAAAAAAATGTACAAGTTTAAAATTAATTCACAGTCTGCGTCTCTCTGTTCTGTAGGCTGATGGAATGATGTCTGTCTATATAGTTATCCAAATATATAACAGACATAAAATGATGCATTGGATTGTTTACAACGTTTGCAAAAATAAAAATTTCACAATAGCTATTTATATAAGCATGACGCTATCAATGATTGCATTTATTTCATGTAGGTAGACGATAATTATATTTACATTTTTTTGTTCATACCACACTTAATTACAAATTTGATAACAAATTGCTTAAGAATTTTTATAAATGCTTTTTATTATAGTTAGAGACATCGGTTACAGACGATGCCAATATCATCTTATGTCGTCACCAAATAACTTGCCTGCGGCCAACGGAAAACATCCACAGTGTGTCGATGGATAGCCGAAGATATTAAATTTGATTTTTGTTATTAATGAAATATATTTTAATAATTACTACCTGTCTAATCTAACAATAAATAAATAGTATGACATTGCTTAAACATAATACAAGAACTCAACTCTACTTAAAATATAGTTAGGTTAATATGGTTATGTTTTTTGGTTAAACAAAAAATCTATTTGATTGACTTATTTTAAAAGTTTTATTTTTACAGCATGCCCTATATATATATTTTTATAATATTATTGAGATTGTTAGAACATTATATTTAAGTTGCCTATAGTTGTAAATCAATGGAATTCTAAAAACTATTGGTTTTTTAAAAAATTACAACATTAATTTTTTTAACTTTTTTTGTTGTCTATAATTATTATTAGTATACATGGTATACAAGTTACAACTATAGATTTTATTAAATTGATACATTATTTCACTTATTTCAAACTTGGCATTGTTTAAAATGTTTTAATATTTTCATTTAGTAGGATAAAATGTTGGTTACCCATCTAACAAAAAATATCAATACATGGATTCTACCTTTGTGGTTAACTTAAAACAATATGAAAATAAATATGAATGAATGCATATTATATGCTATTGATAGAAATACGTTTGACAGAAGTAAGTAATACGTTTATACGTTTATAGTATGGGTATTTTATGAACTGAATATTATTATTATACAATAATTGTCAAGATCTAAAAACTTAAAAGACTTGCATCGAGACATTTTATTAAACCGCTTTTGGTCGTTTTTATAGGCACTGCCAAAAAAACAATAATCAAAAGAATGTCTTATCAACCTTCACTTCATTTCCTTTTAAGATTTAATAGTTACTGATTGACCTCTAGACATTTCATTCGTGCCTTACTTTTCAGTTCTTAAACACTTTTTAACTTCTTAAGTATACACCTTTAATGCATCATGCCGGGTCTACCTCTGATGATTAAATTCTAAATGTACAGTAGGTACGTCATTATCGGTTACTGACATAGACGGTTATTTCTGAACATATTAGGAAATTAGGTCAACCAATATCTAGACACATAATATACTACGTTTTGTTTTTATAAAAAAAAATGTTCTGTTATTTTCGAAATATCATTGCTATTTGCGTCATACTTAATAACACTGTTTCTATATAGTTTGAATAACGGTTTATCCAATTGAATATTTTTTTGACTCACAATTTAAAAATTGTAAATGATCTTAAAAAATCAATAAAAAAATCAGAATTATTTTGGGAAAAAAATGGCAAATCCTAGAGCATATTTGATATATCTACTATTAAAATGTATACCACCCTCCTACAAATAAAATATTTACAGTTGGTCCACTTTAACTATGTTTAGTGGAACAACTTCTTATTTGTTTTTTTAAATAGAAATATATTAAGCTCCTATAATAAGCCTTCTTTTATCGGGATCAAATTTTAAAAAACTCAGACTAACTAGCATTGTAATGTGCCCTATTATTAACCACAGTTTTATTTGGATCAACTTTGTATTTTTTAGAGACTAACTTATTTCCTTAATTATTAGGTTAAACAATATATTTAACAGTTTGACTTGTTGTTATCGAAAACTATAAGTAATATTTTAAATATAAGAAAAAATGTTATGCAACGTTTGAATTTTTTATCCGGCACATGTGTTTTTTTTTAAATAATGTAGGTTGTGTTATTTTCGAAAAAACATTGCCATTTGCGTCATACTTTAATAACACCGTTTCTATATGGTTTAAATAACGTTTGTAAATAATGTATATTGTATTCAATTGAATATTTTTTTGACAAATAAGATTCCATATTTAAAATATGGGAATGATTTTAAAAAATCAATCTAAAAACTAGATTGTTATAGAATAAAATATCATATCTTAACGCATATTTGATATAATTTTGTTATTAATAATTATAGCACCCTCCTACAACTAAAAACTTTACAGTTGGTCTATTTTAACTATGTTTACTATAGAGACATACAAATATCCAAGTGGAACAACTAAATTTAGATTGTCCCTACTAAATGTTTACTGGAAAAACTTTTTAAATTTAATTCGTACAAATAGAATCATATTAAGCCCCTCTAATAAGCTTTCTTTTATCGGCACTAAATTTTGAATAACTCAGTATAACTAGTAATGTATTGTAATGACCTTATATTAACCACAGTTTTAGATATATCAATTTTGTATTTTTTAGTGTCTAACTTATCTCCTTATTTATTAGGTTAAAAAATATATTGAACAATTTGACTTATTGTTATCGAAAATAATCAGGAATATTTGAAATATTGGACTAAAATTTCATGCAACGTTTAAATATTTTATCCGGCACATGTGTTTTTTTTTTAAATAATGTAGGTTGGGTTTTTCGAAAAAACATTGCCATTTGCGTCATACTTTAATAACACCGTTTCTATATGGTTTGAATAACGTTTGTTAAGTAATGTATAAGATATTCAAATGAATATTTTTTTTTTACTCATAAATTTCCAACTTTAAAAATGTTAAATGATTTTAATTCATCATTCTAAAAATCAGAATTAATTTGGAAAAAAAAGTGTCATATCCTAAAGCATATTTAATATATCTACTATTAAAATTTATACCACCCTCTTACACATAAAAACTTTACAGTTGGTCACACTTTAACTATGTTTACTGGAAAAACTTTTTAATTTATTTCTTTCAAATAGAATCATATTAAGCCCCTGTAATAAGCCTTCTTTTATCGGAACAAATTTTTAACTCAGTATAACTAGTAATGTATTATGACCTTTTATTTAACACAGGTTTAGTTGGACCAACTTTGTATTTTGTAGAGACTAACTTATCTCCTTAATTATAAGGTAAAAGAAAATATTGAACAATTTGACTTATTGTTATCGAAAAATATCAGAAATATTTGCAATATTGGACAAAAATTTCATGCAACGGTTAAATATTTTATCGGGCACATGTGTTTTTTAGAAAAATGTACGTTCTGTTATTTTCGAAATAACATTACCATATGCGTCATACTTAATAACACCGTTTCTATATGGTTTAAATAACGTTTGTAAATAATGTATAAGATATTCAAATGAATGATTTTTTGACTCATATGATTCCGCATTTAAAAGTTGGGAATGATTTTAAAAAATCAATATAAAAATTAGATTATTATAGAATAAAATATCATATCTTAACGCACACCTATTTGATATATCTTTGCTATTAATATGTATACCACCTTCCTACAAATAAAAACTTTACAGTTAGTCCACTTTAGCTATGTTTACTATAGAGACTTACAAATATCCAGGTGAAGAACTAAATTAGAGTTGCCCAACTAAATGTTTACAGGTGCAACTTTTTATAAAATTTATTCAAATAGAATCATATTAAGCCCCTCTAACAAGTTTTCTTTTATCGGCACTAAATTTTGAATAACTCAGTATAACTAGTAATGTATTGTGACCTTATATTAACCACAGTTTTAGATGGACCAATTTTGTATTTTTTAGAGACTAACTTATCTCCTTAATTTATTAGGTTAAAAAATATATTTAACAATTAGACTTATTGTTAGCGAAAAATATCAGGAATATTTGTAATATTGAACGAAAATTTCATGCAATGTTTGAATATTTTATCCGGCACATGTGTTTTTTTAGAAATAATGTACGATTGTGTTATTTTCGAAAATAACATTGCCATTTGCGTCATACTTTAATAACACCGTTTCTATAAGTTTGAATAACGTTTGTTAAATAATGTATAAGATATTCAAATGAATATTTTTTTTTACTCATAAATTTCCAACTTTAAAAATATGTAAATGATTTTAAATAATCAATCTAAAAATCAGAATTAATTTGGAAAAAAAAGTGTCATATCCTAACGCATATTTGATATATCTACTATTAAATATGTATACCACCCTCCTACACATAAAAACTTTACAGTTGGTCACACTTTAACTATGTTTACTGGAACAACTTTTAATTTAGTTCGTTCAAATAGAATCATATTAAGCCCCTGTAATAAGCCTTCTTTTATCGGTACCAAATTTTTAACTCAGTATAACTAGTAATGTATTGTGACCTTTTATTAACCACAGGTTTAGTTGGACCAACTTTGTATTTTGTAGAGACCAACTTATATCCTTAATTATTAAGTAAAAGAAAATATTGAACAATTTGACTTATTGTTATCGAAAAATATCAGGAATGATTGTAATATTGGACAAAAATTTCATGCAACGGGTGAATATTTTATCCGGCACATGTGTTTTTTAGAAATATGTATGTTCTGATATTTTCGAAATAACATTGCCATTTGCGTCACACAGTTTTAATATAGTTTGAATAACGGTTGTTAAATAATGTAAAAGATATTCAACTAAATATTTTTTTTTGACACATACATTTCCAAAAATAAAAAATTTTAAATGATTTTAATTAATCAATCTAAAAATCAGAATTATTTTTGAAAGAAATGTCATATCCTAACGCATATTTGATATATCCTTACTAGTAATATGTATACCACCCTCCTACACATAAAAACTTTAAAGTTGGGGCTACCATAACTATGTTTAGTGGAACATCTTTTTATTTAATTCTTTCAAATAAAATCATATTAAGCCCCTCTAATAAGCCTTCTTTTATCGGGATCAAACTCAGTATAACTAGTAATGTATTGTGCATTTTAGTTGGACCAACTTTGTATTTTTTAGAGACTAACTTATTTCCTTAATTATTAGGTTAAACAATGTATTTAACAATTTGACTTATTGTTATCGAAAAATATCAGGAATATATGAAATGTTGGACAAAAATTTCATGCAACGTTTGAATATTTTTTCCGGCATATGTGTTTTTTTTAAATAATGTAGGTTCTCTCATTTTCGAAATAACATGGCCATTTGTGCCATACTTCAATAGCACTATTTCTATATAGTTTGAATAACGTTTGTTAAATAATGTATTATATCATTGGAATATTTTAAATAATGGCCAAATTTTTTGTAATGTTAAGGGAAATTGTTTCACACTGTTATCATGTTTGCTCAATCTCACAGGTTTTTTAGAAATATGTACGTTCCGTTATTTTCGTAATAACATTGCTATGTGCGTCATACTTTTATAACACTGTTTCAATATAGTTGAATAACGTTTGTAAATAATGTATATTGTATTCAATTGAATATTTTTTTGACACATATTTAAAAATTGGGAATGATTTTAAAAAATCAATCTAAAAATTAGATTATTTTAGAAAAATAAGTTTTATATCCTCACGCATATTTGATATGTCTTAACTATTAAAAATTATACCACCCTCCTACACATAAAAACTTTACAGTTGGTCCCACATTAACTATGTTTACTATAGAGACACACAATTATCCAGGTGGAACAACTAAATAAAAAGTTGGTCTAACTAAATGTTAACTGGAACAACTTTTTATGTAGTTCTTTCAAATATAATCGTATTAAGCCCCTATTATAAGACTTCTTTTATCGGTGCCAAATTTTTAATTACTAGTAATGTTTTGTGACCATATATTAGCCACAGCTTTAGTTGGACCAATTTTGTATTTTTTAGAGACTAACTGATTTCTCTAACTTATAGGTTATATAAAATAATTAACAATTAGACTTATTCTTATCGAGAAATATCAGAAATATTTGTAATATTGGACAAAAATTTCATGCAACTGGTGAATATTTTATCCGGCACATGTGTTTTTTAGAAATATGTATGTTCTGATATTTTCGAAATAACATTGCCATTTGCGTCATACTTCATACTGCGTCTATCTCCAGTCCTATTCAATATCTATACCTCAGACCAACCCACAACTCCTAACACAATTGTTGCAGATTATGCTGATGACAAAGCCATTTTGTCTTGTAACTCTGACCCTCAGATTGCATCCGTCAATTTGCAAAATCGTCTTCATTTAATAGAAGACTGGTACACAAAATGGCGTTTTTAAATTAATCAATCAAAATCAGTTCACACTACCTTTACTCTAAGACTTCTCCCTTGTCCTGGTGTCTCCTTATACGGATTACAAATCCCCTCCTCTTCCTCTGTCAAGTATCTCGGTCTCACACTAGATAAACGACTCACATGGGCTCAGCACATTAAAATTAAACGTTTGTCTCTAAATAGCCGTCTGCGGTTACTCAAATCATTAACCGTAAACAATAAATTTACAGATATTAATACAAAACTTCTTATTTATAAAACCCTTTTAAAACCCATATGGACTTACGGCCTTCAGCTATGGGGCAATGCTAAAAAATCCAATACCAATAAAATTCAATGCTTTCAAAATATTGTCTTAAGAAAATTAATCAATGCACCTCCTTATATCTCTAATTATACACTCCATAACGACCTTAACTTAAAAACAGTCCACGAAGAAGCTATCTCCTACTATAAAAGATTCCACATTAAACTACACTCCTACTCTAATCCATTTATAAAAAACCTCTCAACCTTGTCCATACCTGGAGAACCACCCAGACGTTTAAAACGTAAATGGTGCCGTGATCTTCTATCTAATAATATCAATTAATATTAATACATAATTAGATCAATGTAAATATAAGTTTAAAAATTAAAAAAAATCATTGAAAGTGACACTAATGAGTGGTTTCTTCCATCAAAATGTATTCATGTAATTTATCTCTACTTTTATCATATATGCTTATTGTGCTCATTTTACAGATTGTATATTTCTGATGTAAAAAAAAAAAAAAAAATATTGGGAATGATTTTAAAAATTAATCTAAAAATTAGATTATTTAAAAAAAATAAGTTTCATATCCTAACGCATGTTTGATATGTCATAACTATTGAAAATTATACCACCCTCCTACACATAAAAACTTTACAGTTGGTCCCACTTTAACCCAAATGGTGCAAAAATGGAACCAATTAAAAGTAGTATTATTACTCAATTATTGTACACTCCATTATAGACGAACCGACTACAGACAGCTTTGAAACCTATATTTTCATGTGTTAGAAAACGATTAACAAAAGGAACCACTTTTGGATTAATTTTCTTCGTACGTATCAGCCTTCAAGACCATACTGTGAGACATTTAAAAGCAATCTATTATATGTTTAATTATAAATTTCATTTAATAAACAACATTGCCATTTACGTCATACTTTAATAACACTATTTCAATATAGTTTGAATAACGTTTGTTAAATAATATATATTATATTCATTTGAATATATTTTAGTCACATAAGTTTCCGAATTTGAAAATTATAATTAATTTGAAAAAAAGTGTAATAAATTATCTATTTTCAATATTAGACACTTATTTGATATATCTTTACTATCGATTTGAATACCATCCACCCTACACAGGAAAAATGTATAGTTGGTCCCACTTAACTATGTTTAAGGGATACATACATTTTTAGGTGGAACAACGAAAAAAATAGTTGACCAAACTAAATTTTTCCTGAAACAACTTTTTATTTAGTTCTTTAGACAAGAAATTTATTGAACCCCTCTAAAAAACGTTCTTTAAGTTAGACCCAACTTTTAATATCTCAGTCAAAAATAGAAATGTATTATGCTCTTATGCATATTAACTATAATTTTAGTGTTTCTATCTTTGCATTTTTTTTGGTTTTCTTAAACACCTTAATTTATAGGTTAACATATATATTTAACAATTTTACTTGTTGTTATCGAAAAATATAAAGAATATTTAAATATTGGACAAAAATTTCATGCAACGTTTGAATGTTTTATCCGGCACATGTGTTTTTTAGAAATATGTACGTTCTGATATTTTCGAAATAACATTGCCTTTTGCGTCACACAGTTTCTATATAGTTTGAATAACATTTGTTAAATAATGTATATTATATTCAATTGAATATTTTTTTGACACATAAATTCCAAATTTAAAATTTGTAAATGATTTAAATTAATCAATCTGGAAAATTAGATTATTTTAGAATAAAATATGTCATATCCTAACGCATATTTGATATATCTTTACTATTAATATGTATACCATCCTTCTACACATAACAAATGTACAGTTGGTCCCACTTTAACTATGTTTACTGGAACAACTTTGTATTGAGTTCGTTCAAATAGAATCGTATTAAACCCCTATAATAATACTTCTTTTATAAGGACCAAATTTTTAATAACTCAGTCTAACTAGCATTGTATTGTGCCCTTATATTATTAACCACAGTTTTAGTTGGACCAACTTTGTATTTTATAGAGGCTATTTTATATCTCCTTAATTATTAGGTAAAAAATATATTGAACAATTTGACTTATTGTTATCGAAAAATACAAAGAATATTTTAAATATTTGACGAATATTTCATGCAACGTTTGAATATTTTATCCGGCACATGTGTTTTTTTAGAAAATGTACGTGCTGTTATTCTCGAAATAACATTACCATTTGAATTTTTATATAGTTTGAATAACGTTTGTTAAATAATGTATAAGATATTCAATTGAATATTTTTTTGACACATAAAATTCCAAATTTAAAAATTTTAAATAATTTAAATTAATCAATCTGGAAAAATTAGATTATTTTAGAATAAAATATGTCATATCCTAACGCATATTTAAATATATATATAAATATGTATACCATCCTTCTACACATAAAAACTTAACAGTTGGTCCCAATTTAACTATTTTATTTAGTTAATTTAAATAGAATCGTATTTAGCCCCTATAATAAGCCTTCTCTTATCGGGACCAAATTTTGAATAAATCAGTATAACTAGTAATGAATTGTGATCTTATATTAACCACAGCTTTAGTTAGACCAATTTTGTATTTTTTAGAGAATAACTTATTTCCTTAATTATTAGTTAAACAATATATTTAAGAATTTGACTTTTTGTTGTCGAAAAATATCAGGAATATTTTATAACTTATAATGTATTGTGACTTTATATTAACCAATGTTTTAAATGGACCATTTTTGTATTTTTTAGAGAATAACTTATTTCCTTAATTATTAGTTAAACAATATATTTAAGAATTTGACTTTTTGTTGTCGAAAAATATCAGGAATATTTTATAACTTATAATGTATTGTGACTTTATATTAACCAATGTTTTAAATGGACCATTTTTGTATTTTTATTAAACTAACTCATTTCCTTAATTATCAGGTTAAATAATATATTTAACAATTTTACTTATTGTTATCGACATTATCGGGAATATTTGAAATATTGGACTAAAATTTCATGCAACGTTGAATATTTTATCCGGCACATGTGTGTTTTTTTAAATAATGTAGGTTGTGTTATTTTCGAAAAAACATTGCCATTTGCGTCATACTTTAATAACACCGTTTCTATATGTTTTGAATAACGTTTGTTAAATAATGTATAACATATTCAAATGAATATTTTTTTTTGACTCATAAATTTCCAACTTTAAAAATGTTAAATGATTATAATTAATCAATCTGAAAATCAGAATTATTTTGGAAAAAAAAGTGTCATATCCTAAAGCATATTTGATATATCTACTATTAAAATTTATACCACCCTCCTACAAATAAAAAATTTACAGTTGGTCACACTTTAACTATGTTTACTGGAAAAACTTTTTAATTTAATTCTTTCAAATAGAATCATATTAAGCCCCTTTAATAAACCTTCTTTTATCGGGACCAAATTCTTAATAACACAGTCGTAACTAGTAATGAATGTGCTCTTATATTAACCACAGTTTTAGTTGGACCCACTTTGTATTTTTCAGAGACTAACTTATTTCTCTAACTAATAGGTTTTATAAAATAATTATTAATTTGACTTATTCTTATCCAAAAATATCAGAAATATTTAAAATATTGGACAAAAATTTCATGCAACGGTTGAATATTTTATCGGGCACAAGTGTTTTTTAGAAAAATATACGTTCTGTTATTTTCGAAATAACATTACCATTTGAGTCAACACAGTTTTTATATAGGTTGAATAACGTTTGTTAAATAATGTATATTATATTCAATAACATACAATATATATATATATTATATTATTGAAATATTTTAAATATTGGGCAATTTTTTTTTTAATGTTAACTGAAATTGTTTTTCACTATTATAATGTTTGCTCAATCTCACAGGTTTTTTAGAAACATGTATCGTTTTGTTTTTTTGCAAATAACACTGCCTTTTGCGTCATACTTTAATAAAACTGATACTATATAGTCTGAGTAAAACTTGCTACATAGTGTATATTATGTTCATTTAAACTTTTCACAGTACATTTTAAGATTGTGTATCGTAGTTTTCATTGTCTATCTTAGAAGTGTTCTTTAGTGCATTATGCAGAAATTAACTATTTGTATTATAGTTTTTATTATTATGGAAGTATCATTGGGTATGTCTTATTTGTATTTTTTTTACAATACATTCACAGGTTCAATACTTTAATCATCATAATTTTATGGATTCTAATGAAATGACAAATTGTATTTTAATTTAATTGCATGGAGAAATTATTTTCAATTAAAAATTATGTAAGCGAGTATGAATTTATATTGAAACCTATAATTGCTTTTTTTATATTTAGTCACTCAAGGTCGCCCATTTCCAGGTATGTTTATAAATTATGTACAGCTATACATTTTACATACACTTTTATACACGTTTCCTACTTAACTTGTACATTTTTACTAACCTATTGTATAATATAACCGTTTAGTAATATTTAATGTTCACCTAAAAGTAGATAACAGAGTACATTTCCTATACGTTTGTTTTTGGAGTATTTACACGGTACCAAAATTGAACAAAATAATTGATAAAAACAATGATTTATTTTTATTATGATGAAAAGTTAGAGACAAGGAAATACCAATACGTGTAAATTAGGATATCTAATCAACTATTATATAACTATACAAAACAATGTCATTTTTTTGTTATTATACAGTAATTTTATTTGTTGGTTAGGTGACAGATCGTCGGAACAGAAAACTGGTAATTTTACGTTGTTTTTTATTAATACAAACACCAAATACGAACAACCTTTTAGAGCACTCCCTCGCAAAACTTTTTGAAACTCATTCTGCTCGTCTGTTTCATCGACAAGAAGGTTTTTTGTCAGTAAATCAATTTTTAAAATTTTTTTTTTCTTTCATGTAAATTGATGATCTAATTTTTAGTTTTTTCCTTTAAACTTATTTTTAATCATCTTTTTATAGTATCTTTGGACATAACACAAAAAATTAATTTCTTAAAGTAAAATAATTGATCTTTTTTCGAGTAACAGAAAGTCATTAAATTGAGTTTATAATCTAAAAAGCGTGTTGCCAATTTTTGAGAATTTTTCTATGTAGAAAGCTAATAAAACTTTACAAGAAATGTGTGAGTTTTAAAGTAATAACTCCATAAAACGCTTAAAAAAAAGAGATGGAAATACATAGAAAATTGAAAAAACAGGGAAGAAATATAACAGTAATAAAAAAAGTTGAAATATTTATGTGTAAAATTAAGATATATTTGCGGTTTTTTAGATTAAAAACTCAATTAATAACATTCAAGTGAGTAAGTAAAATATAACGCTGGGAGTTTTTCAATCATTATATTTATGACAATAGATACAATACAAAATGATAATAAACAGAAGTAAATAAAAACTAAAAATAATTAATACGACTAAATTTCATCGTTATAGACATGCTGGGTAATTTTTAAATTATTGTGCGGGTGTTGGTTTCGAGTGGTCGGTCATACTTGGCGTTTGGCCCATATAGTTAATTTAGATTTCCACTTATTTCTCTACCTATATCTATTGGTAAAATATATATTTTCTTACACAAAGTCTAAAATATGGAAATTTTAATAGATTTTTAATAAGTAAAATTTAAAAAAATTGTTGAGATGAAAATGTTACTAGAAAGATAAGTCTACAAAATTCAATATGGGTTAAATTTATTTTATGTAGAAGCTGCACCAAAGTACTAAAAAATCGTATAAAACATGATACTTATTTAAACTCGATTAATATTTTTCTTTCTAAATACTATTATGTCAATTTAAAGTTAGCAAACATTAATTTGATGTGTATAATTTGTTGAATTATAGCCAACGATCCGCCGACAAAACGTTCTACAGGTATAGTATAGATTGTAGAGTTACCTAATGTGCACTTTCTGTATGATATTATTAAAAATTTAATTATTATTTTTGTATACCATTAGGTTAGTTATTTTTCTTATCATTGTAAGAATTCTTTTATTGTCTTCTATAGTATAGACAGTAGAGTTAGTAGTTGCCTAATGTGCAATTTCTTCATTACATTATAATATTTATTTATTATTTTTATAAACCATTAAGTTAGTTCTTTTTCTTAGCATTGTCCTTCTTTTTTCCCGTGATTTTCTTCGAACTATTTCTCTAAAAGTATTAATTCAAAACACCAGTGATACATGAGATGTGTTAAAATGTATCCCTCTTAACAGTTGTAGTAAATAGGACAGTGCCGCGGTCTAGCCGAGACATGATGCGCAGGAACACCTGCCGTAATGCACAGAGATGGCGCTCGCGTAGCAAGGCGGTCCGACCATCGTATGGGCAGACAGTTTTTTTAAGTATTATAAATAATAAAATTTCTTTATTAATCAGCTATAATTATGGATTAGTAGTTTAAAAGTTATTTGAAAAGGGTAGGATAGTAAAAGTTTTCTTAAAATTAGTAGAATACAGTAAAATGGCGTAACACATTCAACATTTGCGCGTCAGGTATACAGGAGCACAATTACAGAAATAGTTTTGGTCTCGGACCAAATGTTTAATTTTGTAAGTGGTATAAGATTAATGGCAAATTGAATTTACGAGACCGACACGGCCGAATACAGTGATTGCTTAGAGCGTCAAAACACAGAAGGATCTTGTTCAGTGGTAAGATAATTTCTTCTATTTTCTTTTTCTTATATCTGAACTCCGTCGACAATTCGAACAACGATTGGATGCAAAATCATCTAGTAAATTAACTTAATAAATAATAAAACAAAGTAAACTCGTAAACCCGGTACTAACGTACGCAGTATTGGTTTAACCTCTGCACAACTGTACTCGGGGGATTTTTATTATCTGATGAATTGCGTTACACTGCTCGTATACGACAGAGCGCAGTAATCATCAGAGTCTGTTATCAGTGATTCGCACGAGAACATTTACTGAATAGTTAGGTAAGGTGCATGTACTCGGCTTGACACGCTTGTCCTAAAACATAACTGTTGATAAAAACCTTTCATTAGTATATATTTAATAAATAATCAAATATTGTGAAGACATTAAGTATGACAATATTGTACATTTCCTTTTGTATTAGTTATTAGTAAAACAACAAAGTGTATAGTAATATCAATGTGACTTATTTATTGTAATGTAAATAAAAATATCTACCTACATTTATAAATCAAAAACCTTTTTGTATTCTTATTATTAGTATTATTGAAATTGTTTTTTACACAGTTTTAAAATCGTGTAAAATATGTTATATTGAAAGCTATTATTTTCTTAAATATTCACTATTAAAAATGTTTTACTGCTTAAAGTTCTTAAAACAATAAAACATTTTTGTTTTGTTTTTAGGCTTGCTAAAGAAGATGCATTCATTCAGTAGTATGTCTTTTTCATCGCTTATTACTTTGTTTTATTTAATTTTGTTTGCACAATTGAAATATGGTACCAACAATATTCACGACAAAAGCTAATTTATCTTGGACGTCTTATATATCTTGTTCATTTAATTTGAAATATTTTGATTATTAATAGTTCTTTAATCGAATATCTTTGGAACAAGTTAAGCATGTTGTATACACTTTAGTATAAATTATATTATGATAAAACACATAATATTTTATGGTCATGTACATTGTGCAATATTTCGAACTTGACAAATAATTAACATCTTTTAACGGAACCCTGATTTGAAAAAGTGACAGACCTTTACTTTAAACTAGTTTAGTGTGGTGTTATCGTGAACAAGTTATGTACCGAGGAATAAAGGTTAAAATAGTTATGCAACTTCGATTAGATTACATGATTTTGTGCTCATTTAAGAATGCACACTAATTAATTTGTATTCATAATCTTCGTGATTTTTTGAAATATCTAATATTTTATTTACAAGGTTGTGGTGGTGGCGGAACCTCGGATGAGGCAAGTAGTTCAAAACCAACAAAAGGTAATAGTTACTTATTTTTAAAAGATAACTTGTTTTTATTAAAAGAGTAAACATTATTAATTTGGAAATTCCCTTATAAAGTCTTGTAACATAAAATAGCATCGTTTAGCATTCGATATAGTTCACTATATTTTGGTCGTGATTGAAACTCGAAAATGCAGTTTCCGTTCGCACTATAAAAACGATTGCGTTTCTGAGCATCTCTTATTTACGTTTCAGTTCAGTTAGTCGAATTTACAAATGTTCCTTTTTCATATTACGAAAATTATTATTTTCTTTTAAGGGAATTACTTGACCGCGTCGTGGAAACGTTACCTCGCTCACTGCCGTAATAAAACTCGTCCTCTAATATTACCGTTTCAATTATAATATTATTATTGTCCTTATATATTAAAATATTATATTTTGTTATTCATTTTCATATATAATATTACTTTCATATAATAACGTTTTTTATCGTGTTTAGATCCTAAGAGCAATCCAAATAATATAATCAGTGTTAACATCGCTAATTTTAAAGTAAGCTAACCTATTGATAATACATACGTATATATATATATATATAAATATAGTTTTAATATTATACAATATTATTCCTTAGGTTAATCCGGAAAAAATTCTTGTAACGCCGAATGACTTAGGTAACATTATAAAAGTTAATTCTATTAGAGCTATGAATAATTTTTTTTTTTTTTTTTTTGACAGAAACGATTGAATGACAACAATCCAAATTACAGAGATATATTCAGTTAAAAATACAGCTTTAAAATAAATAAACAAAATTATATTGTGTAAACTATTAGTAAACCAAACCATATATTTCACGAATTCATAATAAATTTCTACTATCTGGCAAATTTAAAATATCTTGTTTTAACACATGTTTTCAAACTTGGTTACTATATTTTCACCCGATTTTGTTGTTGTAACTTTGTTTAAGTACAATTTGTATATGTTTCTTCTATCGTTATAGCCTGTAACAACATTTTGCATAATCTCAAAGAGGGTTGTCTAGATAATACGACGGATTAAAATATAATATAATAACTGTTATTGGTTAAGGCGCTTTGAATGTGGCATATTATCTTCGATAGTTGATTTGGTTTGAAAACACAGCACGTAGTATGATCTTAAAAAAAAAGCAGCATGTACAATAGAAAGTCTGCATATTTCTTAGTAAATTGATTTCAAAAAAACAGTGTCTTCTTCAAAATTAAAAAAATTAAGGTAATAGACCAATTATTTCAAAACAATAATTTAAAAAATATTAAGGATACTTAGGAATTAGGACTAATAACCATTGCAGAAAAATTAAGAATTAATAGTAATAAAATGCATAAAGGTCATATTTCAGCCGAGAGAACATTTTCATATCTCGTTCGAAGAACCGAATAAATTTAGAGTAGTAGTGGAATTATAGATAACAATAGAGTATATTAAGAAGCAGTAACAAGCTAGTATATTAAAACATCAAGTTTCTGGCTAATATTTTAGTGTTTAATGTCTGGCTTATAACAATTCATAGTATAATGCAATTTTACGTCATGACGAAGAATTGCATCATTTTATAATAGAAGGTGCAATTGAAGGACGTAAACCACCAGAAAGACCAAGAAACTCGTACATATCTCAACTGAAAAATGACGCAGGGATTGATACTTACGCCGGATTAAAAAGACTTTCTGAAGATCGTGATAAATGGAGAGGTTGAAAAAAAAAAAAAAAAAACAATTCATAAATAATTTGGACCCTTAAACTATTTTGAATTCATCATTTAGTTTAAGGTGATTAATAAAGTCTCAAAAAAACAAAGATCTTTCAACTAAATGTATGGTTAATATGTATAAGGGCACAATACATTTCTATTTTAGACTAAGCTATTAAAAAGTTGGCCTAAATTAAAGTGCGCTTATTATAGGGGCTCCAAAAATATCTAGTCGAAAGAACTAAATAAGAAGTTGTTCTAGTAAACATTTAGTTGGGTTAACTATTTATTTAGTTGTTCCCATTGGCGGATATCCGCGGGGCTTAGCACCCCTCCCTGATAACTGCTAAGCCCCCCAAAAATTGTTTTCCAAATTATAGAAATATTGTACAGTTCAATTGAACGTTTTTATTACATATATATACATATATATATATTGTACAGTTCACTTATGCAAATGGCAATGTTATTTATTAAATAACAGAACGTACATGTTTCTAAAAAAATACATGTGCCGCATGAAATTCAAACACTGTTTCTATATAATTTGAAAATCATTTGTCAAATAATGTATATTATATTCATTTGAATATTTATTTGACATAAAAGTTTCCAAATTAAGTAATTGTAAAAGCTTTTAACAAGGAAAACTAAAAAATTTATTTATTTTAAGAAAGAAAAGTTTCTTATCTTAAATGAAATATCTCTATATAACATGAAACATATATTTGATATACTTATACCACCCTCCTATTGAATTTTATACCACCCTCCTACACAGCTAATTGATTCCGGTTCGATGTCGCCAAGAAAGTAATGGAGATCCCGCCTTTTAAAGATTTGGCTCAAAAACAACAAATCAAACATTTGCTAATAAATATAACAATGTGGCATTATCAAATTCATAAATTTGTGTCAAAAATTATTTAAACTGCAATAAAAAAAATTTGTAATTAAACCATTGCAATTGTTATGTATTAAAAGAGCAGTAGAGGTCTGGTCAACGGTTTTAAATAATACGGTGATGTTTTGTTTTGTTTTATTATTACATTTTAGTTAAACATATATAATATACTAGCTGCGTTACCAGACTTTGCTCCGGTAAAAATATAAAATTTTTAATTAACAGTTAATAGAAGTGAGTAGGATTAAAAAAAAAACATTATTTTGTTAATTTTATTACCACAATTTGTTTTTGATCTGAGAACGAATATTAGATTTTTAGAATTAAACGACACTCTCATTATACATGAGTGTTAGGCGTTAAAATTTTTTTAAAAAATACTATAACATTCTGGAAGAGTAAGCGTACCTCTATTAAAAAATAAAGGGTAAAAAATACTCCAAGAACGTTCTAGGATTTTCCGGGACTTTTTCGAAAATTCCTGAACTCTGTAAAAATATTCGGTACATTCTCGAAGAGTCATCTCACGAAATCTCACTGGCCAAGAGGCCATAGAGGGACAACGTTCTGACTGACCACTGGATATGACAAAGTAAGTGAGAAGAGTAAAGAGAGTCTGTTAGTGGCTATTGCGACCGGATGACCGTCTTATATTATGCGTCCCCTAGCAATATTTCTGTTCACTGGTTGTTGTAGAAACGGGGAGGGGATGAGACAAAAGTCATATGAATGGAAATTGTAGCTTGCTCAGTAAATATGCCTTTAGTTTTATTGAATAAAAATGTAATGTTATAATGGTATAATTCATTAAAATATATTATTCTATGCATGCAGTTTTATATAGTAATTAAGATAAATACATTCGGTATTTAAATATTACATTAGAATATTTTTAATATTGGACAATTATTATATTTTTAACGCTAACCAAAACTGTTTATTACTAACGTAATGTTTGCGCCATCTCACAGGTTATTTGGAAACATGTATCGTTTTGTTTTTTTGGAAAATAACATTGTCTTTATATAGTGTACATATAAAAACATTGCCATTTGAGTCATACTTTAAAAACACTGTTTCTAAATAGTATGAATAATGTTTGTTAAATAATGTATATTATACTCAAATGAATATTTGTTTGACTCATAAAGTTCCAAATTTAAAAATGTTAAACGATTTTAATTAATCAATCTAATAATTAGAATTATTTTTGAAAAAAAAGTATCACATCCTTACGCATATTTGATATATCATTACTATTAATATGTATACCAACCTCCTACACTTAACAATTTTACAGTTGGTCCCACTTTAACTACGTTTACAGGAACAACTTTTTATTTAGTTCTTTCAAATAGAATCATATTAAGCCCCTATAATAAGCCTTCTTTTATCAGGAACAAATTTTTAATAACTCAGTCTAAATAGCATTGTATTGTGCCCTTATATTATTAACCACAGTTTTAGTTGGACCGTTTTTGTATTTTATAGAGACTCACTTATTTCCTTAATTATTAGGTCAAACAATATATTTAACAGTTTGACTTATTGTTATCGAAAAATATAAAGAATATTTAAAATATTAGACAAAAATTTCATGCAATGTTTGAATGTTTTATCCGGCACATGTGTTTTTTAGAAAAATGTACGGTATGTTATTGTCGAAATATCATTACCATTTGAGTCATACTTTAAAAACACCATTTCTATTTAGTTTGAATAACGGTTAATAAATAAAGTATATTTTATCCAGTTGAATATTTTTTTGACTCTTATAATTCTAAATTAAAAAATTGTAAATGATCTTAAAAAATTAATCTAAAAAACAGAATTTTTTTAGAAAAAAAAGTTTCATATCCTAACGCATATTTGACATATCTTAACTATTAAAATGTATACCACCCTCCTACACATAAAAACTTTACAGTTGGTCCCACTTTAACTATGTTTACTATAGAGACACAAAAATATCCAGGTGGAACATCTTAATAAAAAATTGGCCCAACTAAATGTTTACTGGAACAACTTTTTATTTAGTTCTTTTAAATAGAATCGTATTAAGCTCCTATAATAAGCCTTCTTTTATCGGGACCAAATTTTTGATAACTCAGTCTAACTAGCATTGTATTGTGCCCAAATATTAACCTCAGCTTTAGCTGGACCAACTTTGTATTTTTTAGAGGGTAACTTATTTCCTTAATTATTAGGTCAAACAATATATTTAACAGTTTGACTTGTTGTTATCGAAAACTATAAGTAATATTTTAAATAATAGACATACATTTCATGCAACGTTTGAATTTTTTATCCGGTACATGTGTTTTTTTTTTAAATAATGTAGGTTGTGTTTTTTTCGAAAAAACATTGCCATTTGCGTCATACTTTAATAACACCGTTTCTATATGGTTTGAATAACGTTTTTACATAATGTATAAGATATTCAAATGAATATTTTTTTGACTCATAAGATTCCGTATTTAAAAATTGAGAATGATTTTAAAAAAGCAATCTAAAAATTAGATTATTATAGAATAAAATATCATATCTTAACGCACACCTATTTGATATATCTTTGCTATTAATATGTATACCACCTTCCTACAAACAAAAACTTTACAGTTGGTCCACTTTAACTATGTTTACTATAGAGACATACAAATATCCAGGTGGAACAACTAAATTAGAGTTGCCCTACTAAATGTTTACAGGAACAACTTTTTATTAAATTCATTCAAATAGAGTCATATTAAGCCCCTCTAATAAGCTTTCTTTTATCGGCACCAAATTTTGAATAACTCAGTATAACTAGTAATGTATTGTAATGACCTTATATTAACCACAGTTTTAGATAGATCAATTTTGTATTTTGTAGTGACTAACTTATCTCCTTATTTATTGGGTTAAAAAATATATTGAACAATTTGACTTATTGTTATCGAAAATAATCAGGAATATTTGAAATATTGGACAAAAATGTCATGCAACGTTTGAATATTTTTTCGGGCATATGTGTTTTTTTTAATTTCTCAATTGAAATTGATAATGAAATGTACGTGTTACCATTTAGAACTCGAAAATGTCTATTAAAAAAAAACTTGTTAAGGGGGGGTAAAATCAATTGTGAAAAGTTTTTAGCCGAGTCTGCCACCACGAAAGAGCATTTACATGTCTCGTTGAAATACCGAGATAAATTTAGAGTAGTGGTGGAATTATAAATAATCATATAGTATATTAAGAAGCAGTAACAAGCTAGTATCTAAGGTGGCTAGTATATTAAAACATCATGTTTCTGGCTAATATTGTAATTTTTAATATCTGGCTTAAAACAATTCATAGGAAATTTGGGCACTTAAACTATTTTGAATTTATCATTTAGCTCTAATTTGAACGTTGAACGTACGACATATTTCTTATCAAATAACAGTGTAACACTTTTTTCGGTTATGTGCCAGAGCTAATTCCTACCCCAACCCCCTATCTCCCACCCCTATCTCCTACCATCTATAACTCACCCCTATCTCCCATCCCCTATATCCTACCCCTAACTTTCATCCCCTATCACTCACATCCTATCTTTTACCTTCTATCTCCCTATTGTATAAAAGCATTATAAAAAAAAAAAATCATTTCTTATTAAACTCTATGATATATATTGTGATCATGATAAAATAATCAACCTGTATAGTGTTAAAGGATAGAAATCATTCTTTATCTTTCTCTGAGTGTTATAATGTGTAATTACAAAAGCAATTAATAAATAAAAAAAAAAATCTTCCTCCGAGACAGTCGAACGAAAAATATTTTTTTCATATATATTCTATAAACTATTTCATAATAAATTTAGTTAAATGGAATTCCACATATTTCTTTTTACATCGTTTTTTTATGTAAAAGCTGCTCTAAAGTACTAAAAAATCGTAAAAAACATGATTCCTATTTAAACTCATTTAATTGTTATTCTTATAAATAATATTATGTCAGTTTCAAGTTAGCAAACAGTAATTTGATATTTTTAATTTGTTGAATAGTTGGCGATAAAAAGCGTACAGGTATAGTATAGGCAGTCATGTTAGTAGTTACCTAATGTGCACTGTCGTCATTATATTTTTAATATTTAATAATTCTTCTTATAAACCATTAAGTTAGTTATTTTTCTTATCATTGTCTTTCTTTTTTACCGTGGTTTTCGTCGAACTTTTTTTCTAACACTCTAAGTTCAAACCACCAGCATAACATACATACATAAGCAATACATAAGATGTGTTAATATTCATCTACTGGAATTAGAATAGTATCCCTCTTAACAGTTTAAAAAATAGTGTAAAACCTGTTATATTTAAAGCTATTATATTCTTACATATTCACTTTTAAAAATGTTTTATTGTTAAAAGTTCTCAAATATATAAAAAATATTTTTTTTTTGTTAGGATGGTTGCCTTAACTTCTAAGTGCTATGCTTTTTCGTCACTTATTACTTTGTTTAATTTTATTTGATTTGCACAATTGAACAATGGTACCGAAAATATTGACGATAATAAACCTTGCGAGCATACCAAGACATTAATTATACGTATAAAATCGTGTAAACGAATAGCCGTTTTGTACGGTTAAGAGACATAATGCCAAAATAATGTAATAAGAATGAATCATATTTTTATTAGAAAATTGTTAAGTGGCTTTTGTTTAGTATTTTCTGTACGCTTACAATAACCATGTATATCATTATTATTTAGACACTATATGAGTAAAAGGTAAGCACTATAATCAGTAATCACACATTTAACACTAATGCACTAGTGAAAATTGTCAATATTATAACATTTTTTTTACATTGATTACGCGAATTTATTTGAATACATTTTGGCAACTGTTATGGTAAAATATGCTGCATTTCAATCTAAAATATGTAAAAAATTTTAAAATTCAGAAATGAAGGGACGGAGAACTATAGTAATGGTAAGACATGGATGAGCCAGTAGTCTGAAAAAAACGTCTTCTGTGGATGGTACGATTCGGAGTTGTCCGAACGAGGTAATAAAACACAAACATTTAAACTAACGATAATAAAAAGTTTTTGCATATATTTTCTTAGCATTTGCCGAAAAAAAATATAGGAAATTGCTAATACTTTTGTAGCAGATTACAGATCTTGTTAACGGGTGTCAATCTTTTTATAGAGATTTACATGTCTGATATTTTGGGAAGATAATTTTTTGTCAGAGTTTACCGTCCCTCAAAAATTTTACTCATACCCCTTGCGACTTCTAAGGTTGGGGATAATTTTCATATGAAAAACGACTTTTTTACGAAATTAGTTTGATTGTATAATTTTAAGAATGAACAATTTAGGTATTAATTAATGAGACAGGTTGAGAGAATGTCAGATGAACTGTTTGTTTATAAGATGAAATATGGGAGCTACGCCAATAGCTGGAAAGTCAAGAGAACATAAATTGAGATAGTTTGAGCACGTTAAAAAAAGAAAGGCAAGTGAAATATTATAATTAGATGCGAAATCACAATGGGGTTGATGTGTATTATGTTTATGTTGGGTGATTTGACGAGGCAAGTCAACTCAAGATGATATAAATGAGCTGTGAATTTCCATTTTCTAGGATTGGAAGAAGCTCACGAATGCGGTCGTTTGATGAAATCCGCGGGCTATTATTTCGACATTGTGTTCACATCTCTGTTAACTAGAGCTCACCAAACATTAGACGTGGTCGCCAAGTACTTAGGACAGCCCGATGTGCAAGTAATAGATACATGGAGACCGAGCGAACGGCACTATGGCGCTTTGACCGGATACGTCAAAGGCCATCTGGTAGACATATACGGGGAAAAACAGGTAAAACTATCCGTTGAGTTTATGTTTTTTACACGTATTCCTTTTGTAAGCCGCCTTTTCCGTAGAAGGGCGCAGTTGTTTTTGAACCGACTGAGAACCGAAGATGAAGTTCTTGGAAACTATCAGTTTATCTGGACTTTTCCATTTTGATTTCCTGTTAAAAGGTTGTAACGTGTAACTTAATATATAATATCTATATATATATATATATATATATATAAAAATTAATGTCTGTTTGTCCTTTATGCATTAGTACACCATTGACCTGATCGCCTTGAATTTTTGGGAAGTTGTTGAGTACACTACTGCAAACCTAACTGGCATAGTAATTTTTGAAATATCCATCCCCAAGGGTGACCTCAATCACGAACTTTGTACTTTAAATACGAAACGTTTTCCGTTGCTAACCCAAAATAAACACTTGGTATGTAACCATGGTAGCCACGGTACTCGAGCGAGGTAGGTGATGATTTAAGGAACAGGCCGATTCTATGTTTCACGATTCTGGACCAGCTTTAAAATGTTGAAACGGGATCTGGGACTGAGACTGGGACATGATAACCGAAAAAAGTGTCACAAAAACGCTGTCACGCTGTTATCTGATAAAAGATTAGAGATTAGAGATGAGGGATGGGGATGGGAATGGGGAAATAGAAGTTATTTTACTCAGCTCTGACAGACTAAATCTCAGGCAACGCCGCGTCCGGACAGCTTGTTGTAGTATAAAAATGCAAACGACTCGTCTTCCAACTAGCTTATTTTTAAATTAAAAAAGCTAGGTGACAATATCCTAACACGCATTTAAGTCAGCATAATTGCTCATATTTGCAATGACCAAATTCGATCTAATTGTAAAAAAACTGAGCAACCATACACCAGGGATCTCCTAGTTAGTTATTTTTGTGAACTATTGTACACATTGTTTGATTGCAGGTGCAAATATGGAGACGGAGTTTCGATGTGAAGCCACGAGCGATGGATTCTGGCCACAAGTATTACGATGCGGTCATGAACAACCCGAAACTCAAGAAGTACGCCAACGAGCATAACGTTAAGTTCCCTGTGACTGAATCGCTCAAAGAGACCATGAAGAGAGTGATACCGTTTTGGGAGCAGATGATTGCGCCCGCCGTGCGACAAGGACAACGGGTATTGATCGTTGCTCACGGTACGGTGTTGCGAAGCCTCGTCAAGTATTTAGAAGGTACCGAGTTTGTTAAACGACTAAATATTCTCATATAATAAATGTCATAGATAACACGCCGAGTTTAATGGGTTCGTCTTTCGGTATGTTTTATTATAATGCAATTTAAAACAAACATAGTTGGGTCGGAGAGTTAACATCGGTCTGCAGGAGTTGTTAATAACAATTAATGTTATAAGTGATAACAATCAAAGTGAAAATATATTTTTAAAAAAAAATACTTCGAAGCAAAACCGTGTAAATAGTAAAAATTAGATATTCAATGCAAATGTAAATTATTTCATAGACTGTAAAATAATATGTATTTACAATACGGTTCGCGAGATAATGGGAGCAAGTCAATTTATAACAAAAATGAGTTTGACACTGAACATATAAACTAAAATTGTGTATATTGTGTGAAAAAATAATACTTCCGCATCAAAAAATTCTAAAGCTATAGAATTAAGGGACTGTGTTTTACACTAGCATATTTATTAAGGCTAAAGGCTAAGTTAAATAGGTAGTTTTTGGCGGAAAAATTGGCCGGTACTCAATAGTCTTGAGGCGCATTGTATTGGCAATTTTTGACTAAAACTTAACAGTATGCTACATTTTTAAACATATGTATTACCATAGAAAATATGGAACTATTTTAGTACGTAGTTTTTTTCAATTTTTATAATGCATATAGTAATCTATTTTTGTACAAAAACATATACTTCTACTTCAAACGCTCTGTTCCTAAGAATACTTCTATTTAAGTTTTGATTAATTCTTCATAACATTTTCAATGCATCGATTGTGGCATAATTTAAAAATTATTTTTTGTTAGTTTATTATTTCAGTTTTGCATCGTAGCTTAAAGAAATGAAAATATTAAAATTTTTAACAACATATTAAACGCAGTAAAAAAATAATTTATTTTATAGAGACACTGAATTTACATTCAGTCTTATTTTCAGCCTTCCATTTTTTGTCAATTAATTATTTAAGTTTAAAAAAATTGAAAATTTGCAGTTTCTTACATTAAAATAATTATTGTACTAAAAACAATTTTCAAATTGTGCCACGATCGATGCTTTGAAAATATTATAAAGAATTTAAATGTTTTTTCAAAATATAATTTAAAGTATTCTTTGGGACAGTACGTTTGAAGTAGAAACATATGTTATTGTTTAAAAAATAGTTCCTAGATGCGTTATAGAAATTAAATACCAAAATAGATCCTTCTTTACTATGGTAGTATAAATGTTTAAAAAGTTAGCCTAATGGTAAGTTTCAGTCCAAAATTGCCTATACATTGCTTCTTAAAAAATGCAAGTGTTCCTTTAATATAATTTACAAATTTTATTTTTTTACCGCTAATAGCAATGTTAACGTGTTTTATTATTGTTTGTACAGGCATATCAAACGACGACATTTGCTCAATAAACATTCCATCAGGTATTCCATTCTTCTACAAGTTTGACGAGTACATGCAGGTGGTGTCGACCAAGGAATTTCTGGGAGATCCAAAGCGAGTACAAGAGGGTATTGCCAGAGCCGCATCAAGCGGTACCATAATACAACATTGAACAACTATCATTTTTTATGTACACTAATGTTCGGACTGTATTCGGATGTACTAAGCGTTTAAATAATGACTATTTTGTAAGTTGTTTTGTGTCTTGGCACTTCCTATTTGTCCCACCTCTTTCTTAACCCCCCCTCCCCCCCTTATCTTTTCTCCAACACTCGTCGTAAATTGTGTTTTATTTATTTTGTATAAGTTAATTTTTTTGATATTATTACACGTATAAAATAGATATAATGATATATATATATTATATATTTATATAACGATTAATGAATAATGAATTATATTTTTTTTTATTGAAAAACATATTATATTAGATTTATAGGTTAGGTTAGGTTTGGGGTGAGGGTTGTAAATTTGGAAAAACGACAAAAAAATGTTAACACCAACAGCGGAAACGGTACCAATATATTATTTGTTTTTGTATTGGGTCGTATGTTGTAGAAAAAAATGTTGTAACTATTTAAATTCTGTAGCTGAAATTTCGCTTAATTTTATTTTTTACACCACAATTGTAACATATGCTCTAAAATATATTGTTTTTGGAAATACGTATGTTGTTTGTTGTATACATTTATGTATGACCAACAAGTAACTGTTTGAATAATTGAATACAATAACTGTTTTTCTCTTATTTCGATAAATAACTTTTAAAACACATTCACACCGTGATTTTAGTACGGTCCGGTGTAAGAAAATAAATATGAAATTATTTACTGATTATTAGAAAACAATAATTTAAATAATATGAAGGATACTTAAGACTGACCAGAGTTTTAAATGAAGGTTCTGTATTTACAAATGAGCATCAAAGCGTTAATTTGAAAGTGATTTTATTCGAGAGGACTAGTACAGTAGAGTATTGGCATAATGTAATCAAAGCAATGAGAAACGGAGAGGTCACAGGTCTACAAGAATTATTATAAATAAAAGTGATAAAATTGAATAAAATCGCTTTCAAATAAACGCTTTGATGCTCATTTGTAAATACAGAACCTTCATTTAAAACTTTCTAACTTTGCTGGTTTATACTGTGCTTGGTTTGGACTGTACTGGCTTGAAAATACTAACTACCGATTTGCATCGAAGCGTTTTTTCGATAGTGATTTTATCACTTTCAGATTTAAAAATTCCTGTAAACCTATGACCTCCCCGTCCCCAATATGCCCCGACCCAACTATGTTCCGTCCCCACTATGCACCGACCCCACTGTACTGGTTTTTTTTTTTTTTGCAAAAACTTAGTGGACCAAATAACACATATACAATGTCTTGTTATATTTTGTTGGAGTGGTCGACGATTCATGTTTCAATCGTTTGTACTCCACAGTTTAAATTATAATCGCTTATTCTCAATAAAATTAATATTTATGTATTATATACTTCCATTAAAGCAATCTCACACAAACTATTTATACTTCACAGATTATATTATTTCAAAGCTATATTATACTTCTATTTTACTAGATTGACAATGTACAAAATAAAATGCAACTAATAAAACCTTTTCATAGATCCTTAAAATGTAAAGGGTGGGATAGTGAAACGGGTTTTACCATTTTAATACATTAGAAAATCGCCGTTTTACTGCTTCATCCTGTATAATAATTTCTTGTTATTTTCTAAAGAAAAATCAATTTTCTTACATTTAAATTAAAATAAATCGTATACTGGTACTGTGATGGAGAAAACAAATATTTTATACAAAATTAGAGCTACAAGTTGATAAACTAAAAAATTAAAATTAGCACGAAGCAGATTATCTAATATTAGACAATTTAAACAATCAAGCGTGAATCTCTTTAAATGAATAACAGTATAACAATATGCAAAACATTAGTTGTCCTTTAAAAAAATTGTGTAATAAAAAAAACATTTTGAGGCGGTATACTGCATAAAAACCAACACTTAATCTGAATCCAATAAACAACAGTCCTCTTCATAATTTGCAGGTAGTTGGACCATATATACTCATAGTTGACCTTCGGTAAGGTTATATAACGCAGGCTATAAAATAACGAGATAACGACAGTGGTTTTGTCGTATCAAAATCATTCAGTGTCTTAATAAGTACACGGATAGGTTTTTTTCCCAATAAATCAAGTATCTACTATAATCAGTTACACGATTTAGTCGTCTGTGATATCATGTAATAAACACAATATTATGATACCGATCATTGGACCCTAACCTAATCTAACACAGATAGACGTTACCAACTGATCGTTTTTAGTGTCTGTTCGTTTCTCACATCTGGTACACCGGGTTTTTAGTTAAAAAAAAAAAAAAAATTGAACTTTGTGTTAACTTAAAGTCAAAAGTGTTAATTGAGCACAAAACTTAATAGTATCATTCTGCATAGATCTACGTAAAATTGTTTTAATGATTTGATCAATTTTTTTTAAAGATTTTAGGTGTTTTTGGTAAAATATACGCAATCTGCGAAAACACAGTTTTCCGGCAATTAAAAAAAAATGTAGTGCGAATTTTTTTTCCGTTTATTATGTTATGGATACATATGAGTTCCAACTACTGTCAAATTTTCAATCCAAAGGTCTTAAAATTACGGCTAAAAACCCCGAAAAACAAAAAAACTTGTACCCCCCTAGGGGGGTGGGCATTGGATTAAATTTAAATTTGACACAACTGACGTGCGCGGGCATACCAAATAAATATTTCTTATGAATTTCAACTGGATCCGACTCTTTTTCTCGAAGCTATAGCCAGTTAAAGTTGTAACTTAAAAACTCGTACGGTTTTTTTTTGTTTTTTCAACTTTCGTCTGTGAAGAAATAAACTGTTTCAACTTTTACCAAAGTACCATCAAGATGAAAATTGCGATTTATAGAGTTGCTATTCGAAGGAATTGGTCCAGTATTAAAAAAGTTACACTGTATACAGATAAAAAAAAAACACACATCAGAGTAAAACCAATACCTTCTCGCTTTGCACCGAAGCTAAAATTATGAATGATTTTAAAAAATCAATCTAAAAATTAGATTATTTTAGAATAAAATA
Source organism: Adelges cooleyi (assembly GCF_023614345.1). Classification (NCBI taxonomy): domain Eukaryota; kingdom Metazoa; phylum Arthropoda; class Insecta; order Hemiptera; family Adelgidae; genus Adelges; species Adelges cooleyi. The sequence continues at coordinate 231,635 of NW_026096508.1, forward strand.
TGTCATATCCTAACGCATATTTAAATATATATATAAATATGTATACCATCCTTCTACACATAAAAACTTAACAGTTGGTCCCAATTTAACTATGTTTACTGGAACAACTTTTTATTTAGTTCTTTTAAATAGAATCGTATTTAGCCCCTATAATAAGCCTTCTTTTATCGGGACCAAATTTTGAATAACTCAGTATAACTTATAATGTATTGTGACCTTATATTAACCAATGTTTTAAATGGACCATTTTTGTATTTTTATTAAACTAACTTATTTCCTTAATTATGAGGTCGAATAATATATTTAACAATTTGACTTTTTGTTGTCGAAAAATATCAGGAATATTTTAAAATATTGGACGAAAATTTCATGCACTGTTTGAATATTTTATCCGGCACGTGTATTTTTTTTTAAATAATGTAGGTTCTGTTATTTTCGAAAAATAAGTTTCATATCCTAACGCATATTTATATCAAATATCCTAAAATGTTATCATGTTTGCTCAATCTCACAGGTTTTTTAGAAGTATGTACGTTCTGTTATACTCGTAATAACATTGCTATGTGCGTCATACTAAATAACACCGTTTTAATATAGTTGAATAACGTTTGTAATTAATGTAGATTGTATTCAATTGAATATTTTATTGACACATAAGATTCCGTATTTAAAATTGGGAATGATTTTAAAAGTCAATCTAAAAATTAGATTATTTTAGAATAAAATATATCATATCTTAACGCATATTTCATATATTTTTGATATTAATATGTATATCACCCTCCTTCACATAAAAACTTTACAGTTGGTCCCCCTTTAACTATGTTTACTATAGAGACACACAATTATCTACGTGGAACAACTAAATAATAAGTTGGGCCAACTAAATGTTTACTGGAACAACTTTTTTTTAGTTCTTTCAAATAGAATCTTATTAAGCTTCCATAATAGGCCTTCTTTTATCGGGACAAAATTTTGAATAATTTAGTATAACTAGTAATGTTTTGTGACTTTATATTAACCACAGCTTTAGTTAAACCAACTTTGTATTTTTTTTAAACTTACTTATTTCCTTAATTAATAGTTTAAATAATATATTTAACAATTTGACTTATTGTTATCGAAAAATATCGGGAATATTTGAAATTTTGTACAAAAATTTCTTGCAACGTTCGAATATTTTATCCGGCACCTGTGTTTTTTTAGAATTATGTACGTTCTGAGATTTTCGAAATAACATTGCCTTTTGCGTCATACTTTAATAAAACTGATACTATGAAGTCTGAGTAAAACTTGCTAAATAATGTATATTATGTTCATTTAAATTTTTCACTGTACATTTTAAGATTGTGTATCGTAGTTTTCATTATCTATCTTAGAAGTGTTCTTTAGTACATTATGCAGAAATTAACTATTTGTATTATAATTTTTATTATTATGGAAGTATCATTAGGTATGTCATATTTCTATTTATTTTTACAATACATTCTCAGGTTCAATACTTCAATCATCATAATTTTATGGATTCTAATAAAATGACAAATTGTATTTAAAGTTAATTGCATGGAGAAATTATTTTCAATTAAAAATTATGTAAGCGAGTATGAATTTATATTGAAACCTATAATTGCGTTTTTTATATTTAGTCACTCAAGGTCGCCCATTTCCAGGTATGTTTATAAATTATGTACAGCTATACATTTTACATACAATTTTATACACGTTTTCTACTTAACTTGTACATTTTTATTGATCTATTGTATAATATAACCGTTTAGTGATATTTAATGTTCACCTAAAAGTAGATAACAGATTACATTCCTTATTCGTTTTTTTTTGGAGTATTTACACGGTACCAAAATTAAACAAAATAATTGATAAAAACAATGATTTATTTTTATTATGATGAAAAGTCAGAGACTAGGAAATACCAATACGTGTAAATTAGGATATCTTTATCAACTATTATATTACTATACAAAACAATGTAATTTTTTTTTTATTATACAGTAATTTTATTTGTGTTATTTGTTGGTTAGGTGACAGATCGTCGGAACAGAACACTGGTAATTTTACGTTGTTTTTTATTAATACAAACGCCAAATACGAACAACCTTTTGGAGCACTCCCTTGCAAAACTTTTTGAAACTCATTCTGCGCGTCTGTTTCATCGACAAGAAGGTTTTTCGTCAGTTAATCAATTTAAAAATTTTTTTTTCTTTTCATGTAAATTGATGATCTGATTTTTGTTTTTTCCTTTAAACTTTTTTTTAATCGTCTTTTTATAGTATCTTTGTACGTAACACAAAAAATTAATTTCTTATGTAAAATAAGTGATCTTTTTTCGAGTAACAGAAAGTCATCAAATTGAGTTTATAATCTAAAAGGCGTGTTGCCAATTATTGAGAATTTTTCTAATCCTTTTATTAAAAAGCTATTAAAACTTTACATGAAATGTGTGAGTTTTAACTTAATAACTTCATATAACGCTTAAAAAAAAGAGATGGAAATATTAGTTAGATGAAAAGTTAGAGATGAGGAAATACCAATACGTGTAAATTAGGATATTTTTATCAACTATTATATTACTATACAAAACAATGTCATTTTTTTGTCATTATACAGTAATTTTATTTTTTGGTTAGGTGACAGATCGTCGGAACAGAACACTGGTAATTTTACGTTGTTTTTTATTAATACAAACGCCAAATACGAACAACCTTTTTGGAGCACTTAGCATCAAATTGAGTTTATAATCTAAAAAGCGTGTTGCCAATTTTTGAAAAATTTTCTATGTAGAAAGCTAATAAAACTTTACATGAAATGTGTGATTTTTAAACAAATAACTTCATAAAACGCTTAAAAAAAGAGATGGAAATACGTAGAAAATTAAAAAAGCGGGGAAAAAAGGTCACAGTAATCAAAAAAGTTGATATATTTATGTGTAAAATTAAGATAAATTTACGTTTTTTTAGATTATAAACTCAATTAATGACATTTTGTTTATCAAAACGTTCAAGTGAGTAAGTAAATAATAACGCTGGTAGTTTTTCAATCATTTTTTTTATGACAATAGATACAATACAAAATGATAATAAACAGAAGTAAATAAAAAACTAAAAATACTTTATACGACTAAATTTTATCGTAGTAGACATGCTGGGTAAGTTTTTAAATGTTCTGCGGGTATTGGTTCCGAATGATCGTTTATATTTGGCGTTTTGGTCCATATAGTTAATTTGGATTTCCACTTATTTCTCTATATTTATTAGTAAAACATATATTTTCTAACACAAAATTTAAAATTTGGAAATTTTAATAGATTCTTAATAAGTAATATTTAAAAAATATGTTGAGATGAAAATGTTACTAGACCAGATAAGTCTACAAAAATCAATAGGGGTTAAATTTATTTTATGTAGAAGCTGTACCAATGTACTAAAAAATCGTATAAAACATGATTCCTATTTAAACTCGTTTAATATTTATTTAAATAAATACCGCCCAGCTAGCTCAGTCGGTAGAGCACGAGTCTCTTAATCTCGGGGTCGTGGGTTCGAGCCCCACGTTGGGCGCCACTATGTCGTAAGACAAAAAGAAAGGAAAGATGTACACTCTAGACTCTTGATGTACACTGGTGAACACTGATACAAGAGTGAAACGGATTGCTGTCCGGGTTCTTCGCGGTTGTCGAAGAGCCGTTAATTATACTGGATTAAGAAGAGTTAGAGAATGGGAAAGGATAGGTACAAGGTGCGAACGAATCGCAAGACACGAATACTTGGAGAGATGAAGGAAGGATAAAGTACGAGGTGCGAACGAATCGCAAGACAAGTGCACAAGGAAAGAGGATAGACTACTAGGTGTTAATGAACGAACTCTCGAACTTAAACCTTGTAGACGGACAGCGACAACCGAGTACTCTTGACTGATGACATATAGCTCTGGTAAAGTCGACTGACGAAATATTATTCTATTAATGTCTTTTATTGTACTAAAGGTATAGTATAGACAGTAGAGTTAGTAGTTGCCTAATGTGCAATTTCTTCATTACATTATAATATTTATTTATTATTTTTATAAACCATTAAGTTAGCTCTTTTTCTTAGCATTGTCCTTCTTTTTTCCCGGGATTTTCGTCGAACCCTTTCTCTAACACTATAGTTCAAACCACCAGCAATACATGACACATGAGATGTGTTAATATTTATCTACTGGAATTAGTTTAGTATCCCTCTTAACAGGTGTAGTCAATCAGACAGTGGCACAGTCTAGCCGAGACATGATGCGCAGGGACACCTGCCGTGAGGGGCTAACGCACCAGAGCGTAGCAAGGCGGTCCGACCATCGTGGGACGGTTTTTAATTGTTATAAATATAAAACTATTTTTATTAATCAGCTATAATTATGGATTAATAGTTTAAAAGTTATTTGAAAAGGGTAGGATAGTAAAAGTTTTCTTAAAATTAATAGAATACAGTAAAATCGCGTTACACATTCAACATTAGCGCGTTAGGAATACAGGAGCACATATACAGAAATAGCCCTGGTCTCGGACCAAATGATTACGTTTTTTAGTAGAAAAAGACATCTATCGACAAATTGTATTTACGAGACCGACACGGCCGAATACAGTGATTGCCTAGAGCGTCAAAACACCGAAGGATCTTGTTCAGTGGTAAGATAATTTCTTCTATTTTCTTTTTCTTATATCTGAACTCCGTCGACAATTCGAACAACGATTGGATGCAAAATCATCTAGTAAATTAACTTAATAAATAATAAAACAAAGTAAACTTGTGAACCCGGTACTAACGTACGCAGTATTGGTTTAACCTCTGCACAACTGTACTCGGGGGATTTTTTTTATCTGATGAATTGCGTTACATTGCTCGTATACGACAGAGCGCAGTAATAACCAGAGTCTGTTATCAGTGATTTACACGAGCACATTTACTGAATAGTTAGGTAAGGTGCATGTACTCGGCTTGACACGCTTGTCCTAGAACATTATTGTTGATAAAAACGTATCATTTATATATATTCATTAAACATTAAAATATTGTGAAGACAATAGCTATTACAATATTGTACATTTCCTTTTGTATTAGTTATTAGTAACACAAAATCGTGTATAGTAATATCAATGTGATTTATTTATTGTTATGCAAATAAAAATATCTACATTTATAAATCAAAAACCTTTTTATATTATTATTATTAGTATTATTGAAATTGGTTTTTAACACAGTTTTAAAATCGTGTAAAAAATGTTATATTTAAAGCTATTATTTTCTTACATATTCACTATTAAAAATGTTTTACTGTTAAAAGTTCTCAAAACAATAAATATTGTTTTTTTGTTTTTAGGCTGGCTTTCACGATTAGGTGGTATGTTTTTTTCATCGCTTATTACTTTGTTTAATTTAACTTTGTTTGTACAATTGAAATATGGTACCAACAATATTCACGACAAAAGCTAATTTATCTTGGACGTTTTATATATCTTGTTCATTTACTTTGAAATATTTTGAGTATTAATAGTTCTATAATCGAATATCTTTGAAACAAGTTAAGCATGTTGTATACACTTTAGTATAAATTATATTATAATAAAACACATAATATTTTATGGTCATGTACATTGTGCAATATATCGAACTTGACAAAAAATAACATCTTTTAACGAAACCCTGTTTTGAAAAAGTGACAAACCTTTACATTAAACTGGTTAAGTGTGGTGTTATCATGAACAAGTTATGTATCGAGGAATAAAGGTTAAAATAGTTTTGCAACTTCGATTAGATTACATAATTTTGTGCTCATTTAAAAATGCACACTAATTAATTTCGATTCATTATCTTCGTGATTTTTTAAAATATCTAATATTTTATTTACAAGGTTGGGTAGGTGGCGGAACCTCGGAGGAGGCAAGTAGTTCAGAACCAACAAAAGGTAATAGTTACTTATTTTTAAAGGATAACTTGTTTTAATTAAAAGAGTAAACATTATTAATTTGGTGATTCCCTTATAAAGTCTTAAAACATAAAATAGCATCGTTTAGCATTCGATATGGTTCACTATATTTTGGTCGTGATTGAAACTCGAAAATGCAGTTTCCGTTTGCACTGTAAAGACGATTGCGTTTCTGAGCATCTCTTATTTACGTTTCAGTTCAGTTAGTCGAATTTACAAATGTCTCTTTTTCATATTACGGAAGTTATTATTTTCTTCCAAGGAAATTACTTGACGGCGTCTTGGAAACGTTACCTCGCTGTCCGCGGTCCGCCGTAATAAAACTCGTCCTCTAATATTACCGTTTTAATTATATTATTATTATTGTCCTTATATATTAAAATATTATATTTTGTTATTAATTTTCATATATAATATTCATTTAATAAAATAGCGTTTTGTATCGTGTTTAGAACTTCTTAAGACGAAAGGTGTAATTAGTGTTAACATCCCTAAAAATAAAGTAAGCTAACACATATGTATAAATATATATATATATATATATAATATATATATATATATAGTTCTAATATTATAAAATATTATTCCTTAGGCTGATTTGGAAGGCATTCGTGTAACGTTGAAGGACACAGGTAACATTAAAAAAGTTAATTTTATTTAAGCTATGAATTAATTTTTTTTTTTTTTTTTGACAGGAAGGAACCAATGAAAACAATCCAAATTACAGATACATATCAGTTGAAAATACAGCTTTTAAATAAATATACAAAATTAAATTGTGTAAACTATTAGTAAACCAAACCATATATTTCACGAATTCATAATAAACTTCTACTATCTGTCAATTTAAAAATATCTTGTTTTGCATTAACACATGTTTTCAAACTTGGTTACTATATTTTCACCAGATTTGAATATTGTAGCTTTGTGTACAATGTGTATATGTTTCATCTATCGTTATAGCCTGTAACAACATTTTGCATAATCTCAAAGAGGGTTGTCTAGATAATACGACGGATTAAATTATAATATAATAACTGTTATTGGTTAAGGCGCTTTGAATGTGGCATATTATCCTTTGACAGTTGTTTTGGTGTGAAAACACAGTACGTAGTATCATCTTAAGAAAAAAGCAGCATGTACAATAGAAAGTCTGCATATTTCTTAGTAAATCGATTTTAAAAAAAACAGTGTCTTCTTAAAAATAAAAAAATTAAGGTAATAGACTAATTATTACAAAACAATAATTTAAAAAATATTAAGGATACTTAGGACTAATAATCAATGCAGAAAAATTAAGAATTAATAGTAATAAAAAACATAAAGGTCATATTTCAGCTAAGTCTGCAACCACGAAAGAACATTTTCATGTCTCGTTGAAGAACCGAAAAAATTTAGAGTAGTGGTGGAAATGACCGCAACATAACATCTAAGTAGGACGTTATATCAAATTCAGAATTTTTTTTACCAGTGTGTTACGTGCCGAGCGTTGGTTTTTGAAGAAGGGATAAATTGAAATAATACACATCAAAAGTGGCCATGTTTTCCAAATATTATTACAAGTCAAGAAAAACAACATACAATTATTTAAAAATAAAATGTACAAGTTTAAAATTAATTCACAGTCTGCGTTTCTCTGTTCTGTAGGCTGATGGAATGATGTCTGTCTATATAGTTATCCAAATATATAACAGACATAAAATGATGCATAAGATTGTTTACAACGTTTGCAAAAATAAAAAATTTCACAATAGCTATTTATATAAACATGACGCTATTAATGATTGCATTTATTTCATGTAGGTAGAGGATAATAAAATTAGAGAATGAAGATATAATGAATAAATGAAAAATACTTGTAAGGCTGGTAGAGGATGTTAATAAGTTTACTATTTCCATAAAATAACTTATATTACTACTAGAGTGTACGATAATGAAAAAACTCCACATACCTAGTTATTTAAATTTTTATCACTTACCTAATTTAGGTTAATAATATCGAGACAACTAATACATATATAATTAATTGTTACATATTTAATTGTTATGAATACTCAAGAAGTATTCTCTTCTCTAGAAAAATGCGATTATAACTGCTCCCCCGGTCCAGATGGTATACCAGAAATTGTTTTAAAACAATGCAGATATGCTTTAACATTGCCATTACATTTCCTATTCTCTCTATAATTATCCACTGGCACTTTTCAGGACTTATGGATTCATACGGATATTAACAAGGCGTTGGACACGGTCAATCACACGGCGTTAATCCGAAAGTTGGCGTTGATGGGGGTGAGTAGTCATATTTTAAATTGGTTTAGATCGTATATTTCAAACAGAACTCAAAAAGTAAAAATTCATGGTTATTTTTCAAGGAGTATACGGTCCCTTCAAGAGTACCTCAAGGCGGCCACATCTCACCATTATTATTTAATTTATACATAAATGATATTAGTTAAGTTTTTGAATATGCGAACTTCAGCTTATTTGCAGATGAACTGAAACTATACTACATTATTAACTCTTCAGAAGACAGCCAAAAATTACAAAACGATTTCAATAACTTTCGGGATTGGTGTCATTATAATGGCCTTCAAGTCAATATTAATAAATGCAACACTATTTCGTGTTATCGTAAAAAATCACCTGTAATCAATATATACTACACTGATAATAACTATTGTTTACCTAGAGTGGATTCTATCAAAGACCTCGGTATTATTTTAACAAGTTCTCTTTCTTTTTCAACACGTATTCAAGCCATGTTACAGAAAGCATCACGGTATCTCGGTTTTATTATTAGAAACCCACTAGGTTTTAGTAACATTTTGTCATTAAAAACTCTATACTTTTCACTGTTTCGCTCAATTATGGTATATGGTTCAATTTTATGGAATCGGTATCAATTATGCTGGATTAATACAATAGAACGTGTTCAAAATAAATTTCTAAGGTTTATTAATTCAAAACTTCCTAATAGTTGTACAGTCGTTGACCACAACTATGATGTGTATGTACGTCTCGAATACAATACCTTGTATTCGAGACGTACATACTTAGATGTGGTTTTTATTCATAAAATCTTGAATGGATCAATTAACGATAGTTTCCTTCTTGGCCTAATTGGTATATAAGTTCCTTCATTTAATTCCAGAACCCGGCACACATTTGCTACAACAAAACACAGGTCACTATATGGCTTTTTTTCTCCAATAACAGAGCTTTGGTCTCTTGCAACCAACAAGATAATACCATGGACATTTTTTATTTCTGTTAGGCGGAACTTATACTTCTTCGTAGTTGTTAGCCTTCAAAACCATACTGTCGAACATATACAAAACAATCTATTATATATCAGGAACTAAGAATTAACTAGTTCTTATACACACACTATACAGCGTTCGTTTTTATAATACAAAAGTTATATAAATTGAAAAGTAATATTATCATTATTATATTTACATTTTTTTGTTCATACCACACTTAATTACAAATTTGATAATAAATTGCTTAATCATTTTTATAAATGCTTTTTATTATAGTTAGAGACATCGGTTACAGACGATGCCAATCATCTTATGTCAACACCGATTAACTTGCCTGCGGCCAACGGAAAACATCCACAGTGTGTCGATGGATAGCCGAAGATATTAAATTTTATTTTTGTTATTAATGAAATATATTAATATAATTACTACTGTCTAATCTAACAATAAATAAATAGTATGACATTGTTTAAACATAATACAAGAACTTAACTCTACTTAAAATATAGTTAGGTGTATATATGGTTATTTTTTTTGGTTTAACAAAAAATCTATTTGATTGACTTATTTTAAAAGTTTTATTTTTACAGAATGCCCTATATATATATATTTATAATTTTATTGAGATTGTTAGAACATTATATTTAAGTTGCATATAATTGTAAGTCAATGGAATTCTAAAAACTATTGGTTTTTTAAATAATTTAAACATTATTTTTTTAAACTTTTTTTGTTGTCTATAATTATTAATAGTATACATGGCATACAAGTTACAACTATAGATTTTATTAAATTGATACATTATTTCACTTATTTCAAACTTGGCATTGTTTAAAATCTTTTAATATTTTCATTTTGTAGGATAAAATGTTGGTTACCCATCTAACAAAAAATATCAATACATGGATTTTACCTTTGTGGTTAACTTAAAACAATATGAAAATAAATTTGAATGAATGCATATTATATGCTATTGATAGTAATACGTTTGATAGAAGTAAGTAATACGTTTATACGATTGTAGTATGGGTATTTGATGAACTGAATATTATTATTATACAATAATTGTCAAGATCTAAAAACTTAAAAGACTTGCATCGAGACATTTTATTAAACCGCTTTTTGGTCGTTTTTATAGGCACTGCCAAAAAAACAATAATCAAAAGAATGTCTTATCAACCTTCACTTCATTTCCTTTTAAGATTTAAAAGTTACTGATTGACCTCTAGACATTTCATTCGTACCTTACTTTTCAGTTCTTAAACACTTTTTAACTTCTTAAGTATACACCTTTAATGCATCATGCCGGGTCTACCTCTGATGATTAAATTCTAAATGTACAGTAGGTACGTCATTATCGGTTACTGACATAGACGGTTATTTCTGAACATATTAGGAAATTAGGTCAACCAATATCTAGATACATAATATACTACGTTTTGTTTCATATAGGAACATCATACAAGACATTTAGCCGATTGACATCCAGACATTTATTTCTTTTTTTAAACCATTACTTACTAAACCCGAAAAGTAAGCATCACTAGACACTCGATTTTTTAATAGGTAGATGAATTCTGGCCTGACAGATAGCTAGTGATCTTACCGGTCGCCTGTCAGTTAATATTTGTGACCAACTTGGTCGTGTTCCAGCTACTAGTAGGTATAACATATAGGAAACCATCGAAATAATAACGAATGTTCTTATACACTAAGATCAAAATTTCTCCCATATTATGATCACGTGTGATCATATTTATCACGTAAGATAACTTGACGACAATTTGACTTATTGTTATTGAAAAATAACAGGAATATTTGAAATATTGGACAAAAATTTCATGCAACGTGTGAATAATTTTTCCGGCACATGTTTTTTCTAGAAATATGTTTATTCTGTTTTTTTCAAAATAACGAGGCCATTTGCGTCATACTTTAATAACAAATTATCTATATAGTTTGAATAACGTTGTTAAATAATGTATAAGATATTCAACTGAATATTTTGATTTTGACACATAAATTTCCAAATTTAAAAAATTTTAAATGATTTTAATCAATCAATCTAAAAATCAGAATTATTTTAGTAAAAAAGTGTCGTGTTCTAATGCATATTTTATATATCTTTGCTATTAAAATGTATACCACCCTCCTACACATAAAAACATTTCAGTTGGTCCAACTTTAACTATGTTTAGTGGAACAACTTCTTATTTGGTTTTTTCAAATAGAAACATATGAAGCTCCTAAAATAAGCCTTCTTTTATCGGGACCAAATTTTTAATAATTTAGTATAACTAGTATTGTTTTGTGACTTTATATTAACCACAGCTTTAGCTGGACCAACTTTGTATTTTTTAAAGACTCGCTTATTTCTTAATAGGTCAAACAATATATTTCACAGTTTGACTTATTGTTATTGAAAAATATCAGGAATATTTTAAATATTGGACAAAAATTTCATGCAACGTGTGAATAATTTTTCGGGCACATGTGTTTTTTACAATTATGTATCTTCTGATATTTTCGAAATAACATTGTCATGTGCGTCATACATAATAACACCGTTTCTTAATAGTTTGAATAACGGTTGTTAAATAATGTATAATTTATCTAGTTAAATATGTTTTTGACTCATATAATTCTAAATTTAAAAATTGTAAATGATCCTAAAAAATCAATCTAAAAATCAGAATTATTTTTGAAAGAAATGTCATATCCTAACGCATATTTTATATTTTACTATTAATATGTATACCACCCTCCTACACATAAAAACTTAACAGTTGGTGCTACTTTAGCTATGTTTAGTGGAACAACTACTTATTTGTTTTTTCAAATAGAATCATATTAAGCTCCTATAATAAGCCTTCTTTTATCGGGACCAAATTTTTAATAACTCAGTTTAACTAGCATTGTATTGTGCCCTTATATTATTAACCACAGTTTTAGTTGGAGCAACTTTGTATTTTATAGAGACTCACTTATTTCCTTAATTATTAGGTTAAACAATATATTTAACAATTTGACTTATTGTTATCGAAAAATATCAGGAATATTTAAAATGTTGGACAAAAATTACATACAACGTTTGAATATTTTTTCCGGCATATGTGTTTTTTTTAAATAATGTAGGTTCTCTTATTTTCGAAATAACATGGCCATTTGTGTCACACTTCAATAGCACTATTTCTATATAGTTTGAATAACGTTTGTTAAATAATGTATTATATCATTGGAATATTTTAAATAATGGGCAAATTTTTTGTAATGTTAAGGGAAATTGTTTTTCACTGTTATCATGTTTGCTCAATCTCACAGGTTTTTTAGAAATATGTACGTTCCGTTATTTTCGTAATAACATTGCTATGTGCGTCATACTTTTATAAAACTGTTTCAATATAGTTGAATAACGTTTGTAAATAATGTATATTGTATTCAATTGAATATTTTTTTGACACATATTTAAAAATTGGGAATAATTTTAAAAAATCAATCCAAAAATTAGATTATCTTAGAAAAATAAATTTCATATCCTAACGCATATTTGATATGTCTTAACTATTAAGAATTGTACCACCCTCCTACACATAAAAACTTTACAGTTGGTCCCACTTTAACTATGTTTACTATAGAGACACACAATTATCCAGGTGAAACAACTAAATAAAAAGTTGGTATTACTAAATGTTTACTGGAACAACTTTTTATTTAGTTCTTTCAAATAGAATCGTATTAAGCCCCTATTATAAGCCTTCTTTTATCGGTACCAAATTTTTAATTACTAGTAATGTTTTGTGACCATATATTAACCACAGCTTTAGTTGGACCAACTTTGTATTTTTTAGAGACTAACTTATTTCTCTAACTTATAGGTTATATAAAATAGTTAACAATTAGACTTATTCTTATAGAGAAATATCAGAAATATTTTTAGTATTGGACAAAAATGTCATGCAACGGTTGAATATTTTATCGGGCACATGTGTTTTTTAGAAAAATGTACGTTCTGATATTTTCGAAATAACATTGCCATTTGCGTCATACTTTAATAACACTGTTTTAATATAGTTAAAATAACGTTTGTTGAATAATGTATATAATATTGAATTGAATATTTTTTTAATCGTAAATTTCCAATTTTTAAATTTGTAAATGATTGAAATTAATCAATTTAAAAATTAGATTATTTTAGAATAAAATATGTCATATCCTAACGCATATTTTATATATCTTTACTATTAATATGTATACCATCCTTCTACACATAACAAATGTACAGTTGGTCCCACTTTAACTATGTTTACTGGAACAACTTTGTATTGAGTTCGTTCAAATAGAATCGTATTAAACCCCTATAATAATACTTCTTTTATAAGGACCAAATTATTAATAGCTCAGTCAAACTAAAATGTATTGTAACCTTATATTAACCACAGTTTTAGTTGGACCAACTTTGTATTTTATAAAGACTATTTTATATCTCCTTAATTATTAGGTAAAAAGTATATTGAAAAATTTGACTTATTGTTATCGAAAAACATCAGGAATATTTTAAATATTTGACGAAAATTTCATGCAACGTTTGAATATTTTATCCGGCACATGTGTTTTTTAGAAAAATGTACGTGCTGTTATTTTCGAAATAACATTACCATTTGAATTTTTATATAGTTTGAATAACGTTTGTTAAATAATGTATAATATATTCAATTGAATATTTTTTTTACTCTTAAAATTCCAAATTTAAAAATTGTAAATAAATTTAAATATTCAATCTAAAAATTAGATTATTTAAGAATAAAATATGTCATATCCTAACGCATATTTTATATATCTTTACTATTAATATGTATACCATCCTTCTACACATAACAAATGTACAGTTGGTCCCAATTTAACTATGATTACTGGAACAACTTTTTATTTAGTTCTATTAAATAGAATCGTATTTAGCCCCTATAATAAGCCTTCTTTTATCTGGACCAAATTTTGAATAACTCAGTATAACTTATAATGTATTGTGACCTTATATTAACCAATGTTTTAAATGGACCATTTTTGTATTTTTTAAAACTTACTTATTTCCTTAATTATCAGGTTGAATAATATATTTAACAATTTGACTTATTGTTATCGAAAAATATCGGGAATATTTGAAATTTTGTACAAAAATTTCTTGCAACGTTCGAATATTTTATCCGGCACCTGTGTTTTTTTAGAATTATGTACGTTCTGAGATTTTAGAAATAACATTGCCATTTGCGTCATACCTTAATAACACCGTTTCTATATGGTTTGAATAACATTTGTTAATAATGTATTCAATAATATAAAATATATATATATATATATATATATTATATCTATGAAATATTTTAAATATTGGGCAATTTTTTTGTAATGTTAACCGAAATTGTTTTTTACTATTATAATGTTTGCTCAATCTCACAGGTTTTTTAGAAACATGTATCGTTTTGTTTTTTTTGCAAATAACACTGCCTTTTGCGTCATACTTTAATAAAACTGATACTATATAGTCTGAGTAAAACTTGCTATATAATGTATATTATGTTCATTTAAATTTTTCACTGTACATTTTAAGATTGTGTATCGTAGTTTTCATTGTCTATCTTAGAAGTGTTCTTTAGTACATTATGCAGAAATTAACTATTTTTATTATAATTTTTATTATTATGGAAGTATCATTAGGTATGTCTTATTTCTATTTATTTTTACAATACATATTAGGTTCAATACTTTAATCATCATAATTGTATGGATTCTAATGAAATGACAAATTGTATTTCAAGATAATTGCATGGAGAAATTTTTTTCAATTAAAAATTATGTAAGCGAGTATGAATGTATATTGAAACCTATAATTGCGTTTTTTATATTTAGTCACTCAAGGTCACCCATTTCCAAGTATGTTTATAAATTATATACAGCTATACATGTTACATACAATTTTATACACGTTTTCTACTTAACTTGTACATTTTTACTGATCTATTGTATAATATAACCGTTTCGTAATATTTAATGTTCACCTAAAAGTAGATAACAGATTACATTCCTTATACGTTTGTTTTTGGAGTATTTACACGGTACCATAATTAAACAAAATAATTGATAAAAACAATGATTTATTTTTATTATGATGAAAAGTTAGAGACTAGGAAATACCAATACGTGTAAATTAGGATATCTAATCAACTATTATATTTGTATACAAAACAATGTCATTTTTTTGTTATTATACAGTAATTTTATTTGTGTTATTTGTTGGTTAGCTGACAGACCGTCAGAAGAGAACTCTGGTAATTTTACGTTATTTTATATTGATATAATCTAAAAAGCGTGTTGCCAATTTTTAAGAATTTTTCTATGTAGAAAGGTAATAAAACTTTACATGAAATGTGTGAATTTTAAACTAATAACTTCATAAAACGCTTAAAAAAGAGATGGAAATACGTAGAAAATTGGAAAAGTGGGGAAAAAAGATCACAGTTATCATAAAAGTTGATACAATACAAAATGATAATAAACAGAAGTGAATAAAAACTAAAAATACTTTATACGACTAAATTTCATCGTTATAGACATGCTGGGTAAGTTTTAAATTATTGTGCGAGTGTTGGTTTCGAGTGGTCGTTCATACATGGCGTTTTGGCCCATATAGTTAATTTAGATTTCCACTTATTTCTCTACCTATATCTATTGGTAAAACATATATTTTCTAACACAAAATTTAAAATTTGGAAATTTTAATAGATTCTTAATAAGTAATATTTAAAATAAATGTTGAGATGAAAATGATACTAGACCAGATAAGTCAACAAAATTCAATAGGGGTTAAATTTATTTTATGTAGAAGCTGCATCAAAGTACTAAAAAATCGTATAAAACATGATTCCTATTTAAACTCAATTAATATTTATTTTTCTAAATACTATTATGTCAATTTAAAGTTAGCAAACATTAATTTGATGTGTATAATTTGTTGAATTATAGGTGACGATAAAAAGAGTTCAGGTATAGTATAAACAGTAGAGTTAGTAGTTGCCTAATATGAGCTTTCTTCATTACATTTTTAATATTTAATTATTATTTTTAAAAACAATTAAGTTAGTTGTTTTTCTTATCATTGTCCTTCTTCTTTCCCGTGATTTTCGTCGAACCCTTTCTTTAACACAATAAATTCAAACCGCCAGCAATATGTGAGAAGTGTAATATTCATCTACTGGAATTAGAATAATATCCCTCTTAAGAGTTGTAGTAAATTAGACAGTGGCGCAGTCTAGCCGAGACATGATGCGCAGGGACACCTGCCGTGAGGGGCTAACGCACCAGAGCGTAGCAAGGCGGTCCGACCATCGTATGGGCGGGACGGTTTTTTAATTGTTATAAATATAAAACTATCATTATTAAACAGCTATAATTATGGATTTATAGTTAAAAAGTTATTTGAAAAGGGTAGGATAGTAAAAGTTTTCTTAAAACTAATAGAATACAGTAAAATCGCGTTACACATTCAACATTAGCGCGTTAGGGATACAGGAGCACAATTACAGAAATAGCCTTGGTCTCGGACCAAATGATTACGTTTTTTAGTAGTAAAAGACATCTACCAGCAAATTGTATTTACGAGACCGACACGGCCGAATACAGTGATTGCCTAGAGCGTCAAAACACCGAAGGATCTTCTTCAGTGGTAAGATAATTTCTACTATTTCTTTTTTCTTTTTCTTATAGATGAACTCCATCGACAATTCGAACATCGATTAATAAAACAAAGTAAACTCGTGAAACCAGTACTAACGTACGCAGTATTGGTTTAACTTCTGCACAATTGTACTCGGGGGATTTTTCTTATCTGATGAATTTTGTTACATTTCTCATATACGACAGAGCGCAGTAATAACCAGAGTATGTTATCAGTGATTCACACGAGCACATTTACTGAATATTTAGGTTAGGTGCATGTACTCTGCTAGAAACGCTTGTCCTAGAACATTATTGTTGATAAAAACGTATCATTTATATATATTCATTAAACATTAAAATATTGTGAAGACAATAGGTATTACAATATTGTACATTTCCTTTTGTATTAGTTATTAGTAACACAAAATCGTGTATAGTAATATCAATGTGATTTATTTATTGTTTTGCAAATAAAAATATCTACATTTATAAATCAAAAACCTTTTTATATTATTATTATTAATATTATTGAAATTGGTTTTTAACACAGTTTTAAAATCGTGTAAAAAATGTTATATTTAAAGCTATTATTTTCTTACATATTCACTATTAAAAATGTTTTACTGTTAAAAGTTCTAAAACAATAAAAATTGTTTTTTTGTTTTTAGGCTGGCTTGCACGTTTAGGTGGTATGTTTTTTTCATCGCTTATTACTTTGTTTAATTTAATTTTGTTTGTACAATTGAAATATGGTACCAACAATATTCACGACAAAAGCTAATTTATCTTGGACGTTTTATATATCTTGTTCATTTACTTTGAAATATTTTGATTATTAATAGTTCTATAATCGAATATCTTTGAAACAAGTTAAGCATGTTGTATACACTTTAGTATAAATTATATTATAATAAAACACATAATATTTTATGGTCATGTACATTGTGCAATATTTCGAACTTGACAAAAAATAACATCTATTAACGGAACCCTGTTTTGAAAAAGTGACAGACCTTTACATTAAACTGGTTTAGTGTGGTGATATCGTGAACAAGTTATGTACCGAGGAATAAAGGTTAAAATATTTATGCAACTTCGATTAGATTACATAATTTTGTGCTCATTTAAAAATGCACACTAATTAATTTTGATTCATTATCTTTGTGATTTTTTGAAATATCTGATATTATATTTACAAGGTTGTATTTTATCCGGCACTTGTGTTTTTTACAATTATGTATGTTCTGATATTTTCAAAATAACTTTGCCATTTGCGTCATACTTTAATAATACATTTTCTATATAGTTTGAATAACGTTTGTTAAATAATGTACAGGATATTCAATTGAATATTTTTTTTTGACACATAAATTTCCAAATTTAAAAAATGTTAAATTATTTTAATTAATCCAAATTAATTTAATTATTAATTAAATAGAACCATATTAAGCCACTCTAATAAGCCTTCTTTTATCAGTACCAAATTTTTAATAACTCAGTAATATTTTATTAATTAGTAATACTAATATTTTATTTACAAGGTTGGGTAGGTGGTGAAACCTCGCAGGAGGCAAGTAGTTCAGAAACAACAAAAGGTAATAGTTACTTATTTTTAAAAGATAATTTGTTTTATATTTTGAAATATCTAATATTTTATTTACTTGGTTGTGGATGTATCTCAGATCCAAAGACAAAAGAAACACTCACAGAGGGTGCGAGCTCTACCGCAGGTAATAATTACTTATTTTTAAAAGATAACTTGTTTTAATTAAAAGAGTAAACATTATTAATTTTGTGATTTCCTTATAAAGTCTTAAACCATAAAATAGCTTCGTTTAAGATTCGATATGGCTCAGTATATTTTGGTCGTGATTGAAATTCGGAAATGCAGTTTCCGTTCGCACTGTAAAGACGATTGCGTTTCTGAGCATCTCTTATTTACGTTTCAGTTCAGTTAGTTGAATTTACAAATGTCCCTTTTTCATATTACGGAAATAATTATTTTCCTCCAAGGGAATTACTTGACGGCGTCTTGGAAACGTTACCTCGCTGTCCGCGGTCCGCCGTAATAAAACTGGTCCTCTAATATTACCGTTATAATTATATTATTATTATTGTCCTTATATATTAAAATATTATATTTTGTTATTCATTTTCAAATATAATATTCGTTTAATAAAATTGCGTTTTTATCGTGTTTAGAACATCCTAAGAAGAAAGATTTAATTAGTGTTCAACTCCCTACATATGAAGTAAGCTACCCTAATTGATAACAAATATGTTATATATATATATATAGTTCAAATATTATAAAATATTATTCCTTAGATTAATACGAAAACCATTCGTGGACCGGAATAACACAGGTAACATTAAAAAAACTTAAATCTATTTGAGCTATAAAATAATATATTTTTTTTTTTTTTTTGACAGGAAGGATCCAATGACAACAATCTAAATTACAGATATATATTCAGTTAAAAATACAGCTTTTAAATAAATATACAAAATTATATTGTGTAAACTATTAGTAAACCAAACCATATCTTTCACGAATTCATAATAAATTTCTACTATCTGGCAAATTTAAAATATCTTGTTTTAACACATGTTATCAAACTTGGTTACTATATTTTCACCCGATTGTATTATTGTTGCTTTGTTTAAGTACAATTTGTATATGTTTCTTCTATCGTTATAGCCTGTAACAACATCTTGCATAATCTCAAAGAGGGGTGTCTAGATAATACGATGGATTAAAATATAATATAATAACTGTTATTGGTTAAGGCGCTTTGAATAGGGCATATTATTCTTTGACAGTTGTTTTGGTGTGAAAACATAGTACGTAGTATGATCTTAAGAAAAAAGCAGCATGTACAATAGAAAGTCTGCATATTTCTTAGTAAATTGATTTCAGAAAAACAGTTTTCGTCTTCAATATTAAAAAAATTAAGGTAATAGACCAATTATTTCAAAACAATAATTTAAAATATATTAAGGATACTTAGGAATTAGGACTAATAACCAATGCAGAAACATTAAGAATTAATAGTAATAAAAAAATCAAGGTCATATTTCAGCCGAGTCTTCAACCACGAAAGAACATTTTCATGTCTCGTTGAAGAACCGAATAAATTTAGAGTAGTGGTGGAATTATAGATAACGATAAAGTATATTAAGAAGCAGTAACAAGCTAGTATATTAAAACATCAAGTTTTTGGCTAATATTGTAGTGTTTAATATCTGGCTTATAACAATTCATAGATAATTTGGACCCTTAAACTTTTTTGAATTCATCATTTAGTTTAAGGTGATTAATAAAGTCTCAAAAAAAACAAAGATCTTTCAACTAAATTTACTTTTGAAAATGGCAATGTTATTTATTAAAAAACAGAACGTACATGTTTCTAAAAAAATACATGTGCCGCATGAAATTCAAACACTGTTTCTATATAATTTGAAAATCATTTGTCAAATAATGTATATTATATTCATTTGAATATTTATTTGACATAAAAGTTTCCAAATTAAGTAATTATAAAAGCTTTTAACAAGGAAAACTAAAAATTAGATTGATTCTAAGAAAGAAAAGTTTCTTATCTTAAATGAAATATCTCTATATAACATGAAACATATATTTGATATACTTATACCACCCTCATATTGAATTTTATACCACCCTCCTACACAGAAAAAATATATACTTGTTTCAGCTAATTGATTCCGGTTCGATGTCGCCAAGAAAGTAATGGAGATCCCGCCTTTTGAAGATTTGGCTCAAAAACAACAAATCAAACATTTGCTAATAAATATAACAATGTGGCATTATCAAATTCATAAATTTGGGTCAAAAATTATTTAAATTGCAATAAAAAAAATGTGTAATTAAACCATTTTAATTGTTATGTATTAAAAGAGCATAGAGGTCTGGTCAACGGTTTTAAATAATACGGAGATTTTTTGTTTTGTTTTATTATTACATTTTAGTTAAACATATATATTATATTATATAATATACTGGCTGCGTTACCAGACTTTGTTCCGGTAAAAATATAAAAATTTTAATTAACAGTTAATAGAAGTGAGTAGGATTAAAAAAAAAAATTATTTTGTTAATTTTATAACAACAATTTGTTTTTGATCTGAGAACGAATATTATATTTTTAGAATTAAACGACACTGTACATTATACATGTGTGTTAGGCGTTAAAATTTCTTTAAAAAATACTATAACATTATCGAAGAGTAAGCGTACCTCTATTAAAAAATTAAGGGTAAAAAATACTCCAAGAACGTACTAGGATTTTCCGGGACTTTTTCGAAAATTCCTGAACTCTGTAAAAATATTCGGTACATTCTCGAAGAGTCATCTCACGAAATCTCACTGGCCAAGAGGCCATAGAGGGACAACGTTCTGACTGACCACTGGATATGACAAAGTAAGTGAGAAGAGTAAAGAGAGTCTGTTAGTGGCTATTGCGACCGGATGACCGTCTTATATTATGCGTCCCCTAGCAATATTTCTGTTCACTGGTTGTTGTAGAAACGGGGAGGGGATGAGACAAAAGTCATATGAATGGAAATTGTAGCTTGCTCAGTAAATATGCCTTTAGTTTTATTGAATAAAAATGTAATGTTATAATGGTATAATTCATTAAAATATATTATTCTATGCATGCAGTTTTATATAGTAATTATGATAAATACATTCGGTATTTAAATATTACAATAGAATATTTTTAATATTGGACAATTATTATATTTTTAACGCTAACCACAACTGTTTATTACTAACGTAATGTTTGCGCCATCTCACAGGTTATTTGGAAACATGTATCGTTTTGTTTTTTTGGAAAATAACATTGCCTTTATATAGTGTACATATAAAAACATTGCCATTTGAGTCATACTTTAAAAACACTGTTTCTAAATAGTATGAATAATGTTTGTTAAATAATGTATATTTCAAATGAATATTTGTTTGACTCATAAAGTTCCAAATTTAAAAATGTTAATCGATTTTAATTAATCAATCTAATAATTAGAATTATTTTTGAAAAAAAAGTATCACATCCTTACGCATATTTGATATATCTTTACTATTAATATGTATACCACCCTCCTACACTTAACAATTTTACAGTTGGTCCCACTTTAACTACGTTTACAGGAACAACTTTTTATTTAGTTCTTTCAAATAGAATCATATTAAGCCCCTATAATAAGCCTTCTTTTATCAGGAACAAATTTTTAATAACTCAGTCTAAATAGCATTGTATTGTGCCCTTATATTATTAACCACAGTTTTAGTTGGACCAACTTTGTATTTTATAGAGACTCACTTATTTCCTTAATTATTAGGTCAAACAATATATTTAACAGTTTGACTTATTGTTATTGAAAAATATCAGGAATAATTTAAATATTGGACAAAAATTTCATGCAACGTGTGAATAATTTTTCCGGCACATGTGTTTTTTACAATTATTTACAACTTTTTATTTAGTTCTTTAGACAAGAAATTTATTGAACCCCTCTAAAAAACGTACTTTAATTTAGACCCAATTTTTAATAACTAACATTAATAATAATAATAAAAATTAACATTTTTACTTATTGTTATCGAAAAATATAAAGAATATTTAAAATATTAGACAAAAATTTCATGCAATGTTTGAATGTTTTATCCGGCACATGTGTTTTTTAGAAAAATGTACGGTATGTTATTTTCGAAATATCATTACCATTTGAGTCATACTTTAAAAACACCGTTTCTATTTAGTTTGAATAACGGTTAATAAATAAAGTATATTTTATCCAATTGAATATTTTTTTGACTCTTATAATTCTAAATTAAAAAATTGTAAATGATCTTAAAAAATTAATCTAAAAAACAGAATTTTTTTAGAAAAAAAAGTTTCATATCCTAACGCATATTTGACATATCTTAACTATTAAAATTTATACCACCCTCCTACACATAAAAACTTTACAGTTGGTCCCACTTTAACTATGTTTACTATAGAGACACAAAAATATCCAGGTGGAACATCTTAATAAAAAATTGGCCCAACTAAATGTTTACTGGAAACAACTTTTTATTTAGTTCTTTTAAATAGAATCGTATTAAGCTCCTATAATAAGCCTTCTTTTATCGGGACCAAATTTTGAATAACTCAGTCTAACTAGCATTGTATTGTGCCCAAATATTAACCTCAGCTTTAGCTGGACCAACTTTGTATTTTTTAGAGGGTAACTTATTTCCTTAATTATTAGGTCAAACAATATATTTAACAGTTTGACTTGTTGTTATCGAAAACTATAAGTAATATTTTAAATAATAGACAAACATTTCATGCAACGTTTGAATTTTTTATCCGGTACATGTGTTTTTTTTTTTTAAATAATGTAGGTTGTGTTTTTTTCGAAAAAACATTGCCATTTGCGTCATACTTTAATAACACCGTTTCTATATGGTTTGAATAACGTTTTTACATAATGTATAAGATATTCAAATGAATATTTTTTTGACTCATAAGATTCCGTATTTAAAAATTGGGAATGATTTTAAAAAAGCAATCTAAAAATTAGATTATTATAGAATAAAATATCATATCTTAACGCACACCTATTTGATATATCTTTGCTATTAATATGTATACCACCTTCCTACAAATAAAAACTTTACAGTTAGTCCACTTTAACTATGTTTACTATAGAGACATACAAATATCCAGGTGGAACAACTAAATTAGAGTTGCCCTACTAAATGTTTACAGGAACAACTTTTTATTAAATTCATTCAAATAGAATCATATTAAGCCCCTCTAATAAGCCTTCTTTTATCGGCACCAAATTTTGAATAACTCAGTATAACTAGTAATGTATTGTATGACATTATATTAACCA